>NC_070579.1:37051339-37308839 GCF_027409825.1 Scomber japonicus | reverse complement strand
AGCACCTTAGTTGTGTAGCGGTATTAACAGGCTGTAAACATCACATGTACATATTAATATAATATAATATAATGTAACAGTGTGTGTGCAGCGAGCACAGCATGGAGACAGCTTCTTCAGTGAGCAACCGAAAAAAGACAAGTAGCACGGCCGTAACACCGTCACTGTGCAGCGTATCACTCCGCCCAATCTAAAACTAAACATTACAGACAAGCTACATAGTGTGAAGTAGTTCCACATTTACATAAAACTATCCAGAATATATTTATTAAATCATAAACTATTATTCAAATCATATAAAACATCAAAGCAATACCAAAATAAAATATTCTTCAAAATGATTATTCACAAAAATAAATCTTATCTTATATTAATATTATGTACAGCTTTGCCCTTATGATAACATTGTTAGGAAACTATTTCCTATTTACAGATTCATTCAGTAGTAATATAAGTAGGTAAGTAAAATTAATTATTAAGTATATAATATTAAGTAATATGTTAGTAAAAGTAAGTATTAAGTAATATTAAGTACTAAGAAATATTAAGAATTGAGTAAGTAATGTTAATCATTAAGTAAGTAATAAGTAATAAGTCATATGTAAAGAATATTAAGTGATAAGTAAGTAATAAGTAATGGCAAGTATTAAGTAATATGAAGTAATAAGTAAGTAATATGTAATAAGCAAGTTATATTAAGTATTTAGTTAGTAATATTAAGTAGTAATATTCTTCTCTGCTTTAATGATTTCTTTGATCTCCACTGACTCCTGACCTCAGCAGCTAGTAACTGTGTCTGGTGCTGGACACACAGTAGGTTTTTAGAGGTTTTGCTGATAACAGCTGTTGCATCTGGAAGCTGAAATGATGAGAACAGAGTTTGTGGGTCATAAAACTAAATCAATGAGCTACAAGAGGCTAAAAAAAACACTCTGTAGAGCTGGAGATGAAGGGGGGGCTAATTCTCAGTGGGTTTGTTGATGTGGATGACATCATTTACATTGCACACTGGTCATTTGATCCATTGATAATATATAAAAATATATATGAGTGCTGCTTTAATAAGTGTAATTAATAGTATTATCCAACAGTTTCACAGTAATGATGGTAATGGACATTTTCTCAGCACAATAAGCCTCTTTGGCCAGTTTTGTTCATTATGATCTGTACATACTATCAATGTCTGACAACCAGACATAAGTGAGAAGAGAGTAACTGGAATGTAGGCCTCTACCTGTCAACAAAGATCACATCTGTAGGTATGGAAATTCATCATAACCTCGGGGTAGCAGTGAATCATTGTACAGTGAATTGTATTTCCAGCTCTGATTAGGTTTCTGCATCACTGATCACTGAAACACTGATGAATCTGCTACATGATAATGACCTCACGACGACAACAGATCTACAATGGAGTTCCACTACCTATAGTGTAAAAGAATAAAGAGTACAGTACATTTTGATTTGTTCAGTTGGTTAAGGTGTTTTTTAAGTAGATTTTTGTTGCATCATTAGAGCAGAAAAGACACAGCTCATTAAGCAGAGGTTGCATGTTTGGCTAATGTAGGCCAAAAGCATCAGTAATAGTTAGAATTACTGTCACACCTAAATCAAACTTACTCATGTTTAATTTCATTACTCACATCTGTGTCCATCGTGCTGTGACTCTGAAAAGGCTCTGCTGGAGGTGTAGTGAAGTGGAAGGGTAGTGATGTCACTTCCAGTCAGTGAGCATAGTGAGCAGAGGCGCTCGCTGCCTTTTATAGTGCATTCTGGGAATTTTTGTCGAGAGCTAAACTTCCAGCGCAGTGGATTGATAGTGGCATCAGGACACTCGGTTCATTATCTTCAGACCAGTTAGAGATGCCCTGTGTTACCCCCAGATGCTTATGCTGCTTTTATTCACACGGACAATTGAAATCTTTTTCTTTCTTTTTTTCAATGGTCTAAATTTATACTAAAGCTTTTTCTGCTCCACAAAGAGGAACACTGAACCATGCATAATACCTTTCCTAAGTTATGCAAAGAAACGCTCCCTCCCCAACCTAAGCCAGGCTTATCTCCTCTTATTTTTTGTTTTAAATTCCCACATAGATAACCATCATTAAACAGGTTCAAGCAGCTGGTTGGACAGTTAGATGCCACTATATTTCTGAATGTGGTGTTGTGATCAAATGCATTAATATTCAATAGATAGAGGAGTTGGCAGGTCACTGTGGGAGGTTTTTTCTAGATCAGGGTTTTTTTGCCATCATTAAATCTTGGTTGGCCCTTAAATGTTTCACTTGAGATGGGGTGACACATCTAACACCTTCGATAAGATACCATACCATACCATACCATACCATACCATACCATACCATACCATACTATACCATACGGTGTGATACCGTACGATACCATACCATATCGTACAATGCAGTACAATACAATACAGTACGATATGATACGGTATGATACAATACTGTACGATACGGTACAGTACGATACAATACTGTATGGTATGGTATGATACCATACAATACGATATGGTACGGTACAGTGCGGTATGGTGTGATACGGTACAGTGCAGTACGGTACAGTGCAGTACGGTACAGTGCGGTACAGTGCGATACGGTACGGTACGGTACAGTGCAGTACGGTACAGTGCAGTACAGTGCGGTACAGTGCGGTGCGGTACAGTGCGGTACGGTACAGTGCGGTACGGTACAGTGCGGTACGGTACAGTGCAGTACGGTACAGTGCGGTACAGTGCGGTACGGTACAGTGCGGTACGGTACAGTGCGGTACAGTGCGGTGCGGTATGGTACAGTGCGGTACAGTGCGGTGCGGTATGGTACAGTGCGGTACAGTGCGGTGCGGTATGGTACAGTGCGGTACAGTGCGGTACAGTGCGGTGCGGTACAGTGCAGTACGGTACAGTGCAGTACGGTACAGTGCGGTACAGTGCGGTACGGTACAGTGCAGTACGGTACAGTGCGGTACAGTGCGGTACGGTACAGTGCGGTACGGTACAGTGCAGTACGGTACAGTGCAGTACGGTACAGTGCGGTACAGTGCGGTACGGTACAGTGCGGTACGGTACAGTGCAGTACGGTACAGTGCGGTACAGTGCGGTACGGTACAGTGCGGTACGGTACAGTGCAGTACGGTACAGTGCAGTACGGTACAGTGCGGTACGGTACAGTGCGGTACAGTGCGGTACGGTGCGGTATGGTACAGTGCGGTACAGTGCGGTGCGGTACAGTGCGGTACGGTACAGTGCGGTACAGTACAGTGCGGTACAGTGCGGTACGGTACGGTGCGGTACGGTACAGTGCAGTATGGTATGATACTGTACAGTATAATATGGTACAGCATCATATGATACGGTAAGAAATAGTACAATATGATATGATACAATACAACACATTATCATATATGTACACACAATATTCCTTTATTAGTCCAACAGTGGGGAAATTTACAGTATTGTAGCAGCAAGTGAATAGCAAAAATTGAAAGAACATCAATATAAAGAATAAAGAACAAAGCACAATAATCAAATGCACAAGCAATAAAAAACAATAGTAGTAAAAATATAGTAAAAAATAGTAACATTATATACAAGAGTAGTATTGTGTTTTCTGTAGGTTCACTCTGGAATAAATGATGGTTTGCATACACATTGGAAATGGGCAATGGCATGGGAGCATGACCCCTTGATGAACGGGCTACTGCGAGCTACCGGTTTGCGTGCTGTGTATGCTGATGATAATCTTGCCTACAAATGCAGTGTTGTGCCTATATATAGAAAACATTGGGATTCCAGTTGGAACATGTGGACTCATATACAAATATTGTTAAGCTGATGCACTAAACGGCACTAAATAATTTGCACATCTCTGCCTCGTCAGTGCACAGCTTTAGCATGTCCCAATCAGGATGACAATATGATGCATTTATGGGAATTCACACTCTAGAAACTGCATGAAATGACAACTGTAGTTTTATTTAAGCTCATCCTGTGATAGGCGGTTTCTGGAAATTCTTCATCCTGTGGCGCTAGGAACAAAATAAAGCTCTATACATACAGTATGCTCCAAACATTTACTCTGACTAACAATGTCCTCTTCAGCTGTTGTCTTCATGTAAGAACTCTGCACCTCACCGTCATGTAGATCTGTTTTATCCACTTTTGAACAGTTGTCACCCACATTCAGAGAATCTCACATGATTCCTTGGGCTGAGCCGGTTATTACAACTTTGATTCAAGCCTTCCCATAAATCCCTGTGTCTGATGCATTCATGTTGTGTTTGGTCTCTGTAGGACTATCGTGTGAACATCTTCCTCCGTCAGCAGTGGAACGATCCCAGGCTCGCTTATGCCGAATACCCAGATGACTCTTTGGATCTGGACCCATCTATGTTGGACTCCATCTGGAAACCGGATCTGTTCTTTGCCAATGAGAAGGGAGCCCACTTTCACGAGGTCACGACAGACAACAAACTGCTCAGGATATTCAAGAATGGGAACGTTTTGTACTCTATAAGGTAGGTTTTGGGGAGAAAAATGGTGTTTAGTGAAGGAATGATGTCCAATTACACATGACCTAGTCTATTTTGAGCTTCTTTCAAATTTGACCAAACTGAAAGTATTTGGCCCTTTATGTACGAATCAAGGAGCAGTGCACAATATTCACACATGGTGATGCACTTTTTATCATTTTCATAGCTAGAGGCGTACAGCAGACCTACAGTGCAGCTGAAAAGAAGTGGAAGGAGATGAGATTTGGAGGAATACATAATCTGTGATGTGAATACTCTCATCATTAGTTCTGTATGATGGAGCAACATTAGGATTTATCCTCTCATGGGAACACTGCCGAAGAAATTGTGTTTTGTTCAAAGACAGCATTGTTTTGGGATTTTTATATTTCATTTTGTGATATAATTCTTTTCAGATTTACAGTGAATGCACCAACAGCCTGCTTACTGCCAACAAAATGCACAGTTAGCAATAATGCAGAGCAGACCAATAATCCAAGACTAGATTTATTTGTAATTTAAGAATATATTTGATAGTATAGAATAGAATAGAATACAATTTAAAATATAATTCAGATTTTTTTTTGCTAAAATCTAACGTGTTCAAATGTTTTATTTACCCCCACATACACTTTTTACTTTCACAATTCTTTGGCTTTCAAAATAAAATGCTGGGAGTATTTCTGTATAGCTGTGTGAGATATTGCAGAGAGGCTGTGCTTCTATTTTGGAGATTTAACAATATCCCACCAAGTGCTGCATTAATATAAAATAAGCACAGATAAAAGCATTTTTTTATACTCTACATGTGTACGACATTTATGGCTGACTTTAAACCTTGTCACTGTCTTCAGCTACACTTCACTTGTTCTCTCTCTCTCTCTCTCTCTCTCTCTCTCTCTGTCTCTGTCTCTCTCTCTCTCTCTCTCTCTCTCTCTCTCTCTCTCTCTCTCTCTCTTTGCTTTCAGACTAACATTAACTCTGTCATGTCCCATGGATCTAAAAAACTTCCCTATGGATGTTCAGACATGTATCATGCAGTTGGAGAGCTGTAAGTACAGTATAAACTCACACACTCATACATGCTGTTATGACATTCCTGTGCCATAACTTTTTGTAACGCAAATTTGCATATTCATGTATTTCCATATATAATATAACCATGATGGACTGATACTATTTGCTTTATCACAGAACTACAGCTAATTGAAGTTATCTGCTATAGCTGGAAATGAGGGAATATGTGTCCTTATGTGTGTAGTTTCAATTACACCATTTTCTTAATTTAAACAGAGAGTTGTTGTTGTGTATAAGCAGGTAAACAACATCTCTGAGCACGTAGAGTTATTACTTACCAACATGAAAGCAGCCACAGTAAATGCTGCAGGCCTTTATGATATTAAAATCTCTCATGTAAAGTGTGCATGTGAGAGAGTGTGCCCTGAGTTTAGCCTTTAAGGCAGTGCCTCCTCTCAGGCAACATAGCAGGAAGTCTGGAACTTATCACCGTCTTGAGACCAAAGTCTTGTTTTTAAAAGTCTCTTCACTTGCTTTTGTTCCTTAACTCATGAGCTTCATGGAGGATAGATAATGGATGAGCATAGTTTAAACTCCAATAGTTAGGTCATTGGGTGCACAACTGCAAATGAAATGAACACACACACACACACACACACACACACACACACAAAGCAGATCGTTTGAATTTGTCAAAATGAAAAGAACCTGTCAAGACTCTACTCGGCTACATCACATCAGCTTAGCTCCAGATGATAGAAACAGTCTCCAGCCTTTAACACCTGAACTAGATTGTCTGTTTGACTGTGTGCTTCTGTCTTTTTCTCCATCACTATTGTCTCCTCCTCTTCTGGTTTATTATTCATCATATTTTTACCACTTTTACTGCTCATTGACATGTCATGAATAATTTTGAGGGGGAAAAAAAAAAACTCATATCAGCATCCCACAAATCAACAGTCGTCAAACACATATCACAGATGAATAAGTCAACGCCGCTCAGCCCTCCGTTCCTCCACCTCATTCCCTGCCTCCTCCTGCTCCAGTTTATTATTCATCATAATTGCGATGGCGCTCTCCTGTTCGTGCCGCATGTATATTCCATACCTCAGTGATGCTGCTTCTGGGGTCTATCTGTATACCCGCGGGGAATTTGAGTGTGCACGGCACTGAATGTTTAGCATGCTGATTGGATTCATACAAGGAGCAAAACTGTGGAGAGAGGAAGTGGATACTGTAAAAAATAAGATACTGTGATTCCTAGTGAACTACAAATATGTAGAAGGATCAGTGACTAATAAGTGTTGGCATGATGAGCAATTCAAAAATATGTTAAAAATAGTTTTAAAAGCAGCATCAGATTTGTTCAAATGTACATTTAGTATATATCATTTGAAATGACATTTGTACCATTTTTTACCAAAAGTAAGACTGAATGCTCCTGAAAATGTCAAATGGTGTAACCACAAAAGAATGATAAATATTAAATATTTTATCCACCTACAGTGTATTTAAGTGGATTTATACTAATAATTACTTCATTTAAAAACATCAAAGGAAAATAAATAGTTTTGGAGTATTTCTAGATTTAAATTTGAAAGCATTTTGTTAATATTTAAGGACATATCCTAAAAAAAAAATTTTTTCTAAATATTCTGTGACAAATGATGTAAAATGTGGTTTTTTTAAACACATTGTTACCTTGCAAAAGTGGATTACATTTATTTCACACTTTAGTTCACATTTATTTTATGTATATAATCTGATTTTCATGAAAAAATACTGCTTACGCCAATTGACACTGGTCACATCATGCCATTGACCCATACATATAAACAATATAATATAGACAGTTTTCCATGTAATCCTTCTGTTTATTCTGATGTGTATGGGAGGCCAGACAACTCAAAAGCCTAACCAAACAAGACACCACCTATCCAGCACAGTAACACTGATGACAAATGGTGCTGAGCTCCCCAAATCAGTACTGCACGCAACCCAACTCAGCAGCACACAGTGTAGGTTTCAGTGTCAGAGTGTCACAGTCCATATTTCCATTCATTGACTATTTGTGTTTTATATATATATGTATAATAGGTTTTACAATACAACCACAAATGTTTTACTTCATGCCAAATGTTTACACTTTTTACGTCACAGCACCAACAGTTGGCTAAGGGATGGATGATAACACAGAAAGATTAAAAACATAAATAAATACTATTGTTTCTCCCGGTGTTGTTCTGACTTGAATTGGGTGGGTTTACAGGAGGGTAAGGGTTAAAAGTGTTTCTGACATACCGTTACACAATTGTGCCTTATTTGTCATTCAATTACCATCAGATTAATCACGAATCAGGTGTCTCTGAGTCTCTTTGTCCACTTGGATTACAAATAAAAAGAAGAAATAAAACAATAATTAGAGGGGATAAAACAATGGATGATATAACATATACCCTTCACTGTGTTGTATTGTGAGAGATGAACCAGAACAACCAAACATAGATAAATAATAAAAGAAGTCATATTTATTGATCAAATGACATCATGTCCTTAATTGTGGTATTTCACCATTTTTGATATTTCTATATTTTTCTAATCCTCACTCTTATTGGCTGACAGGTGACGTACATTGTTACTAGTAACCAAGCTGCTCCTCAATAAGTCAGTGATCTTTCAAGTTCGGTTACACACTCCTCCTGCACACAGTCCACTACTCAGGTGTGCAGAGATGTCTTTATTTATTGATAGGAGAATATTCCTGAAATTCCTGATTCTCAATATCTATAGCTTTCCCATTAGTCAGATTTCGTAGGTATCAACATCTGGTACCGACCTTAAGTTATTCAAGTTATGCACATGTAAAGTCTTGTCTTAGGGGCCGGATAAAGTAAAAAACCTTGATCATATATTGAAAAATGTGTGAATGAGAGAAACTATTCATGTATTTGTATATTAGTGATGAATGAAACTCGCAAGACTTTTCTTAGTTGGAGCTGATATTCATCTGCTGGCCTTCAGTAAGTCTGTTCCTCACATTTATCCAGCTGTTTCTCTGCTGTGGAACCAGATGAACGGTAAGAGACAATGTTTTCTTTTTTGTTATATTGATAATATTGATGACATTGGTAATATTAATCTCCTGTATCTGTGACTGACAGGAAACCACAGTAGCGGTATTGTCTGTGATGTAGTCAGACATCAGATAAATCAGATAAACAAACCACGCCTGATAAGCAGCAGACACATCTGTGCACGATGTAAGTCAGTAAATAAATCATAATGGAACTCAGTAATATTTGAAGTGTGAGTTACATAAATGACTTGTGTGGGAATTCTTCATCTGATCTGGAATCTTTCCAGACTGCTACTGACACGAGACACAAGAGTTAGTCTGTTTGAACTAAGATATCACAAAGTTATTGTTCTTTTACATTCAAATGTGTTCTTTTCATGTAATTTCTCTCATGCTTTCATTCTTAAACCCTTATCTTCTGTGTTCTGATAACAGCTGCAGGTTCAGTAAATCCAGATTTCTTTACTTCTGTCATTCTCTGTCTGAAATCAGTGCAGTTGAGATACTTCAGGTATGAGGCAGCATTCTGAGCAGCAGCTGATTGATATGTTTGTGAATGCGTTATTGTATATTACATCTGTGATTATATGTTTTGACAGACAGCAGGATGAAGTAGCTACAGCTGGAGCTACAGAAACAGCAGATACCTGCTCAGCCTCCTCATCATCACCTCTGACCCTCAGCACCCAACTCCACTCAGGCCTCTAATCCTGCAGGTCTGATGGCTCCTGTAATCTCACTGAGTTGTATAGATTTTCTTTACAGTCACCAGAGACCCAGTCTGATCTGAACTGAAAGGTCCTCACAGTGAATGGATTTGTCTAGAACTCTTAGATCTGGATCAATGAATCTGATGATGCTTGTCTAGGGTTAAAGTTAAATATTCACTTGTATTTACTTCACAGTGCAATATTATTTAGTGTGTGAAGTTTTAGATCAATAAAATGAGGTCATGTTTATTTTGCTTGCATGTGTCTCCTTGAATTCATCTCATCTTCAGTCCTTCAGCCTATCGGTGCCTTACAGTGAGGACTGAAACTTTTACTGCTGTTGGTTCATAAACAGACAGAAGTTTATGTTGATGATATAACATTCAGTGGTAGTGACTTGCGTCCCTGCAGCATCTGTCAGACTCTTGTGGTCGTCCTGCTTCACCTCAGACCTCCATACATCCCTCCTCTGGTCACACTGCAGTCTCAGCCTCCAGCTCTGACCGGACTTTTTGTTTATTTACTCTCTGTGTATTCATCTACATCATCAACATGTGCATAAGCCAGCTGTATTGGCTGTGTTATGTATGATTTGATCAAATGTATTAAAATGATAAGCTGAATAAATGTCTTGAGTCTATCTGTTGTGTGCCTTGATTAGTGTGTGGATCACATTCAGTGAGCTTTACACAGACTGTATCATTATCAGAAATGACAAAGTTAAGAAAATGTATGTATGAAAGGAGGAGAACCAATCATGTTTATTAATGACCATGAATGATTAATAATAATTAATAATAAAACCAATGACCATCATTAATCTGAGGCAGGACACTGCTGGAGAGAATGTCAGTGTCATCTCAGTGAGGCAGGTTAAGTAAAAATATATAAATATATAAAAAAACAATACTGTATCTAAATGGTAAATGTCATTGTTAATAGTATTCATTTCACAGAACATCATTTTACAGTGTGAGTGTTTGAAACATTTCATTTGTCATTTATACAATTTTTCTTTAATTTCTCTCTATGATTTCTGTAATTAAATGATATTTAAAGAAGACAGTGCTAATTATGAATTCAAATAAATCAATGTTCATTGGAGTAAATATTTACATATTATGAGGCTGTGGCTCAAGAGGAAGAGCGGCCGTCCACCAATCAGATCAGTGGTTCGATTCCCGGCTCCTCCAGTCCACATATCAATGTGTCTTTGGGCAAAATACTTAACCCCAAGTTGCTCCTGTTGCTATGCCAACGGTGTGTGAATGTATGTGAATGTTAGTCTCCCTCCTGATGAGTAGGTTGGAACCCTGTGTGGTAGCTCCTGTCATCAGTGTATGAATGTGTGTGAATGGGTGAATGTGATATGTAGAGTAAAAGTGCTTTGAGTGGTTAAAAGACTAAAAAAACGCTTTACTGTAAGTACAGTCCATATTTACTACAAGATGGTTGATGGTAGCTGTATAGAATCAGAAGTTCTAGACCAGATTCGATCCTGTGCTCACATGAGAAGACAGGGTGAGGTTACTTCCAGTTACTCCCTCATTGTTATGAAATGTTCCATATTTAGGGTCAAGCATGGGCACAGTAACGGCCACACTATCATCTCCCTCCTCTCTCCGTCTTTCTCCTTGTGACGGTAAAGCCAGCTGTCTGTGGTGTTTTAGGGAAAGCAGGAGACGCTTTGATAACGGTGGCGTGGCATTGCTGTGGCAACCAAGATCAGAGGATATGACTGATGGGTAACTGTGTTTGTAGAATAACCAACCAATACACAAATTCCATTACTGTAGATGCATTGAGTATGAACATTTGTGGGCATAGAGTATTCATGGTACTATATCTGTGAATGCTTAAAGACTATCCACAGAGGACAGGTTCCTCAGAATCATGGTGGCATCATACAACAGAAGGTGTATTGATCATACTTTGATTTTCAATCCATCTGAACGGTACCAGAACCTGATTGGATTGTGCAGCAGTATAGATGGACAGTACTTGATCTCCTCTGTTTAACTGGACAGCACAGGGCAGCTAACCCTAACCCTAACCCTGTCTACTATCATTCACCCCTTGACTTCTCCTTTATATGGAAACAATATTTAAGCAGACTCATGTATCTTTTTAAAGAAACTCAATGTCGTGTTTAATAATGTTGATAGGATTATGATGACTAATTCGTCCTTTGTCCAATCAGTAGCGCAGTCTGGCTCTAGGGGACATTAGAACAGTTGGATAGATTATCTGTCTTCATGGTAGTTTTATTCTGCTCCAGCCCACTAGCCAGAGGCATTACCATACATAGATCAACTCCCTTTAATAATGTTTATATGTAAGAGATTATTTCCATTGCTCTGTTGCTCTGATGTAATGCAGCAGAGAACACAGGAGACATAAAGACACGCACATACATACATACAGAGAGAGAGAAAGAGAGAGAGAGTGAGAGAGAGAGAGAGAGAGGATGATGCATATTTGATCCAGCTCCATCTCTTATTTCATTTCATATTACCCATTACACATTTTGGTCTAAATCACGTGTGGATTTATTGTCCGAACAGGTTTTATTTTAATGTGGCTTTCATGCAACGATGATGATGCTCTGATTTGTGCTACTCTTCTAATGGATTAGGGGTAAAGACGGGTGATGGGATTTACAGATTGTCCCCTGCTCAGGTTATTTAATTGGATTATGATATGATATGATGATTTCTGTTTGTTTGTTTGTTTGTTTGAATCAGTTTTTGAGTTGAAATGCTGTCGGTGTGACCAGCACAGGTTGTAAAGTGCTGTGAGTTGACAGGCGGAGACATTGTTACCACCAGCAGCGCTCGTAAGACTTCAAAACAGCCAGAGTCAAGCAGCTTGTGTGGAAAGCTGAAGGCATGGTCTTCTTTTTTCTCTCTCTGTCTGTTTTTTCTACATTTACACATACATTTTTCACACACTTTTAGCTGGAGCTTAAGAGGCAAGATGAACTAAATCTTTTGTGTATGGCTGTAGGCTTGTACCAGTAAGTACCAGCTGGTTTCTGCTTTTATCAAAACCCCCTACAGTGCACTAGCTGCATGCATTTTGATGTTGCTTTCACTTAGTGTTGTGGCTCAGTCGTTTCTTTTCCTTACTCTTACCTATTTTTAATCTTCACCGAGCGTGGTCATCGTGGTCTGGGAGGTAGAACGTAAGCATTTAGCTGATTGTGAAGATATGAGCATGAGAGATAACATGTGACCCAGAATCTGTTTGCAGTGTGTGGAGAAACAGCTTGAATTGAAATATTTTGACACACGTGACTATAAACTGTCTGTATTCTACCTAAATGATTGATCACAGATCTGCTTTAATCAGGAGAGACGAGTGAATGAAGCAAATAAAGTCGTTCTTATACAGATGATATTGATGATCAGGTGTTGTCAAAATACCTATTTGACTCTACATGGAGATTTAGAATCGAACTCAGTCCTGAGCAGCAATAAGATAGATAGATCCCTCATGCAGTCTAACACTGGTGGTGGTGGCTGATGACTTGTGCTGAGACTGGTCAGGCTGATGAGTTGATGGAGGGAAAGTAACTAGTTACAATGCAGCATTACCTTCTGAGGAAAGTAACTGGTTAGAGTACTTTAGTGTTGCCGAAAATGAAAACCAGACCTCCTTTAAATATAATGAGTGTACCATCATCACACAGCCAAGTCTGACCCATCATCTGTATATCTTTACACTACTAGCAGCACATTTACAGTCTTTATTGGACTAAAGTAGCTTCTCAAACATATGCTCACATACAAGTTATAAACTACATACAGACATTTCAAATCCCATCACATACATAATACACATTATAAACACATACAGGCTTTTCAAACACATCCCTACATCACTGCAACAGGTTAACAGGCTCTTGTTACCTGAGCACAACTTACATGTTATTATATTTCCTTCCATAAATTCAAAATAAAGTGAATATTTCCATGAAGTGAATGCTGTCCCTTCCACCATCTTACTCGCTGAGCTGCCGTACACGCACGCAGTGATATAACCATAGAGTATAGCCAGGTGCCTGAAAAAGTAGTCATTTGTGGAAGATTTTCTTAGCGACAGGAATAGTTTGTTAAAAAATAATAACAGATGATCTTTTTGAAAACGTATCTAAACAACTGAGTATAAGTAATCCAAGTACTCTAACACATTACTTAGTAACACGTTACCCCCAACACTGCTGATGAATCTGTGAAGACTGGGTGGTGATGGGGAGGGGGTGGGTCCAAGAAAGTACTGAATTGAAAACTAATCATGTAAAATCAGGGGCCCCACCAGGGATTTTGGGCCCCATTGAAGGATATCACATTGAGCCCCACCACACACACACATAGGCCACGCCAACCATGCTTATGTATAATGAAATATTCTGTTCATGTTTATTCATGATGATACAGTATGTTAAAATAAAAAATCAACTAATGTTCTAAACATTTTTAGGGCCCCTGTCAGTCACAGGCCCTTAGAAATATGGCACCCCTGTCTAAAATAAGGATAAACCACCACGCAAAACAAAATGAAAAACAATTGAATAAAATACACCCAGTAAATGCCACCAGTTATCTTCGCAACAACAGTCACTTGTCACTAATTTTGCAACCCACACAGCTCATAGCTGCAAGGCTATCAGCTTAATCAGCAAGTGGGTGCCGATGTGCTCAGCCACATACATCAACATATAGATGGGGGGGGGGGGTTAGGGTTAGTTGCTTTTTTTATTCAAGGATCTAGAGACAAAAATATTCACAGAGTAATAAACACAGGAATGTGGAGGCCAGCACACATTTCCTACTCTTAAATGCTTAATAAATACAGGCACAGGGAAATGATTACTTAATAAAATAATAAATAAAATTGACAAAAACACTGACTTGATGAAGTAAAAATGATGATTACTGCTGACGTCTAATGCTTTTTTCTTGCAGTTGGCTACACCATGAACGACCTGATCTTTGAGTGGCAGGAGAACGGACCAGTCCAAGTGGCCGAAGGCTTGACCCTCCCACAGTTCATCCTCAAAGATGAGAGAGACCTCAGATACTGCACCAAGCACTACAACACAGGTGAAACACTCATATTCACACACACACACACACACATACACACACACACACATACACACATATACACACAATACCGTAAGCATTTACAACACAGGCTGCATGCACACGGGGGTAAAACGGGTGCCACATTTCATCAAGCGTGTTTGTGCTGCGAGAGGAAGAAAAAGAAACAGGCTGACATCCGGAGTGAGATTGTCTTTTCATTAAATGGGATTTAACCAGAGGCGGTGCAAAAACACAGATGAGGTGTGTGTGACCTCAGCCGTCTTTGAGGGTGAGGACATGCAGGATTGAGAGGATGCTCAAAGACGGGCAGGGATTATAGATATTTATAGATTCAGACCCCCAAAATCTGTAGCTACAGCTATGCAAAGTGAGAAAACACCAGAAAATCCAAATTTGAGACATTCAACAGTGTATTGTAACTGTTCCTATGCCATATCTTTTGCCACGTTGCAGGTAAATTCACTTGCATTGAGGTACGGTTCCACTTGGAGCGTCAGATGGGCTACTACCTGATCCAGATGTACATCCCCTCTCTGCTCATTGTCATTCTCTCTTGGGTCTCCTTCTGGATCAACATGGACGCCGCCCCAGCCAGAGTAGCTCTGGGCATCACCACTGTCCTCACAATGACAACGCAGAGCTCAGGCTCTAGAACTTCACTGCCTAAGGTGTGTGTTTGTGTATTTTCATTATTCATCTGTGTCTGTGGGTCTTCAGATGCCTTCCTCACCTTCCTCTCACAGTCCAAACACATCCAGGGTTACAGTAGGTGGATAGACTTTAAATAAACCCATAGGTGTTGGATCTTGAGTGTGAATGATTGTCTGTCTGTATTTGTCAGCGTTGTGATAGTCTGGCAACCTGTCCAGGATTTACCCTGCCTTTCACCTCGTGTGTGTTCTAGCCTGCACAGGATAAGCCAGCATACTAGATATTGGTTGGTTGGATAGATCAAATCTACTCAGCACTGTGACCCTGATGATATGCATGAGCTGATTAAAGAGTGTTAGTGTTAACCTGGCCATTTCAAAACATTACTTTGCACAAAGGCGTCAGTTTGAAACAGTGCAAGAGAAGTCAGTCTTGTAGGCCATTAAGTTGGATATTGCCAGATTTCACACAGGATAACAGTATTAAAGCAAAATAATTCTTCACAAATATCCTGCTTTAGCTTGTTGTTGCTAGAGTCTAATGGTAAAACAGTGTGAGGCAGAGACACTTAACCAACACACTTTGTACAGAGTTAGAAGGAGGAAATGACAGTAGTGATGAACTGTCAAACAGTCACAGTGAAAGTCAAACTATAAGAACAAAAGCAGAAGTAGCTCCTAGAATGACACACTCTTTGGAGACCTCACAGATAATGGAGTTGAAGTGCATTTTAGTGCTATTTCAACTGATGTATGTGTCAGTGACAAATAAGGGTTGGTAAGATGATCAATTCAAAAATATCTTTAAAAATAGTTTTAAAAGCAGTATCAGGTTTGTTAAAATGTACATTTAGTATTTTTGTTGGTTTTATATCCTTTGAAATTACATTTGCACCATTTTTACCAAAAGTAAGACTGAATGCTCTGAAAATATCAAATGGTGACAAAAGAATGATAAATATTCAATATATCAATATATCACCTACAATGTATTTAAGTGGACAAATAATGACTTAATTTAAAAATGTAAATGGTTCCTGATCTCCATGATTCCCCAGATTAAATATAATAGGCTATTTAGAACAATTGTATTCCATTACTGGTTACACCACTTAGACATTTTTGCCATAATCCTCTAATATATTCTCTCAAAATGGATTAAAAGCAGAAATTTTATACTGGGTCCACAAAAAAATAATGTGTGCAAGTTATACACATGTTCATTTTCAAATGTTAACCACTTTAAATTTGACTAAACCACATGAACACAATAAAAACTGTCAGTGACCTGTATATTCTTACATGTGATTGGGGAGACTAGTTTAGGGAGATTAGGTTTGGAAACTTTTTTTTGAGTCTGGAACAGTAATGTTTTAGCTGCTGTTGTACTGATTGTCTATTGTCATTGCTGTTTTGTCTTGTTGTTGTTGTTACAGTACAGTGTGTCTAATCTATATTTTGCTACACTTCCTGATGCGTACTGTGCTTGTGTCTATCTACCTACCCTAGTATGTAGTGTTTGTGGGACTGCAGATGGAAACTAGCCTAAAATACCATCGTTTATCATGTTAATGTTAATTTATCCACATGTTAATGTCCACAAGCTTTCAGCATACGGGAAATATTTGAATACGAATGGTACAACGGAACAAGAACCCAGTTGATGGGACATTATCAGCCTTAGGAATGACTAAAATACACAGATAGGGTGATACCAAACAGTTCATTGTTGTTGATTGTGTTGCTCCTGTTGTTTAGAGAGAATATAATTTGAGATTTTGCCACTAGTGTTCCCATTATGATTTGAGTGAGGTAAGCAGTGTGTATCCAGGGAGTCTGTTAGCTGCGGGCTACACCTGAGGCCTGTACCACAAAGCAAGATTATTAGGTTAGCCAGCTAAGTTTAACAGAGGTTTTTCAGTATCACGGAGCTGGCTCACTTTAATTTGGATAAATCCCCATGGTAATTTATGCTGAGCAGCTGTCAACTTCTGAGGTCAAGCTTGGGTCAACCACTGACCAATCAAGCCACTGTGTGTGTGTGTGTGTGTGGGGGGGGGGGGGGGGGGGGGTCATCATCCCTACAGGATCCCGACATGGACAAAAGTCCTGAGTTTACAGTAAAGTGACAAGTAAAAGGGAAATATATACTTTACAGATTTATTGGTCCAGACTTTCTAACGACACTAATCAACATTAGCTGCATTTTAATTTAAGTGACAGCTGGATGATTTTACACTCTGACTCCATCACTGCAGCTCAGAATGTCATGAGACAACTGTGTGATGATAAAAATGGCTGTGTGGAAATAAAAACCAAAGATGGTCTTTTATTAGAGAAATAACCCACATACTGTTTAATTGGCTCCCATCATAATAAATGTAACATTTGGGTGAGACAGACTTCATCAACTACTTTTTAAAAAATTTTAAGTGCATGACATATTCAAATGGTTTGTTCATCATCAAACTAAAAAGCAAAAAATTCTCACTCTACAGTTAATATACAATATTTCCTACATGTAATTTAAGCTTTAGCCTACTTATAATATATGTGAATTATATACATGTCTAGTGTTTCTACATCTTCTTATCATGTTGTATGATGAGAGGCTGCCGTTTACATTTCACTTTCCCTTGAATATGAATTTTTTCTGTCCCTTCAGTCATGGTCCTGATGATGTCACTCATAATTAACAACCCTGCGTCTTTCATAACTGGAAAACCCCGAGCTGACTGAGCTAGTTAATGACCAGCTTCATGATACTGGTTATCCAGGACGCCCAGTGTTAGACTCACCGAAGTCAGCTCACCCAAAGAGAAAGACAGACTAAACGGAACCTCCTGCATGATACAGGCCTCTGAGAACCATTTTTGTTTGTTTATCTTTTATTGTTTCTACGTTTCAGTGAATCCGCAGCAGAAAAATCCCAGCTGTGTAAGTTGTACTGTAACCATGGATGCACAGACAGATTGTGTCCATATGGTTGGAGGAGTGTTTAACTCCCAGGTCTTTGGTACGACGTCACATATACATACATTTGCATATTTAGGTGGGCATACTTTATATACCCTTACAGTACATAGGTAAGTGACTAAAGAGGGAGGCAGACAAGGAGAGTGCATGTGTGGGTGAGTGTGTGTGCACGTGAGGCAGAATAGTTGATGTATTCTCTATCGCGCGACCTGAATTGCCTCTTTTTTTATCCATCTTTATTGGCTGATGTTTTGCATGAGCAAGCACAAGTATGTGTTGATTACACACATCATGCTTCTGCTAGAGCGCGTGTGAGAAAGAGCCCCATAGTCTTGTTCTGGTATCTTGCATGCATGAGAAAAAATCAGACATGGAGCACTTTGTTACATAACCCTTATTAGCACACCCATCTCTCTCACACATACTGTACACATACACCTCAACAACATGGCTCAGCGCGTGTGTGTGTTTAGAGGTAAGGAGGTTTCTCATGTTCCTAGTGCTCAACAGAGCTTTGCACTCCAGTATGTTACACATGTCTGAATAAGTCATTATTTCATAAAGAAATGAGGTTACATCACTTTGACACCACAGGCATCAGCGGCACAGCAACAGGGATGTGTGTAGGGCAGCAGCTGCAACCCTACAATAATGTCTGTAATAATTGTAGGATTATCTAAATGCAGCATCTATGATGTCACCAGTTTTGCTTATAGTGCCACGCACTTATACTAATGTGATGAAGTTACTGACATGAAGGTGGAGTGACACAAGGAGGTTCTTCGTCCGGTTTAACAGTGCATGTAACACAGAATACAAGTGTCTTCCATGAATGTTGAGCTCATGTAATTACATTCAAGTCTCTGGATATTCATCTGATATACTATGTCCTCCAGTCATATGAAACTATAACAACCAGTAGCTTTCTGAATGGATATGAATTGTGTTTACTGCTCAGTGCTAACTTTGCCATTGACTGCCTCTATTAAATGAATGGAATATCAACAAAGTCATTATGATTCTTCCACTAATTACCGTGCCAGTTTCATCACGCATTAGTCGAGAATTTTATATTTGTGGACCAAACAGGTGGAGCAGCAGACCAGTTAACTAACGTTGCCTTTCTTAAAGTTAGTGTGGCTAAATGCTAGTTCACCAGTGATCAGCAGAGTCTATACAGATAATGCATATGAACACAAAGTCATCCTGAAACAAAATGTCATTCACAGTGCCTGGGGTCCTGTGGTCCTCCATGATGTGGAAAAAACATGTGTGCATTTTAGTTGTTGCTGGGCTCTTCAGAAATACAATCCATTCTCTTGATGTCAATAATTATGGTCACTAGTATGTCCAAATCTAGATATGGATTTACAAGGTTTCCACCCTACAGCAGCGTTATCCACACAGACAAAAAATAAAAGTTGTTTGTGGGACATGTGCTTCAGTGCCAAAAGGCCCCTGGGTGTACTAATGCAGCCTTGCTTAATATAGTAAATGATGTGTGTGTTTGTGCTGTTTACAGGTCTCTTATGTCAAGGCCATAGACATCTGGATGGCGGTGTGTCTGCTCTTCGTCTTCTCCGCACTGTTGGAGTACGCTGCAGTGAACTTTGTATCGAGGCAACATAAAGAGCTGCTGCGATTCAGACGGCATCACAAGAGCAAGAGCAAGGTACAGCAAGATGTTACAGTCCAATGAACAACACCTTTAACACAACTCAGTGTTCAATTCAAGCATAAATAATCTAGCTATGCATCCATACCCCTATACATACTATATATACCTGCACATAGGCATATACATACACAGGGTGAGTTTGTAAAAATGCTCTCTGGTTTGAGGCTGCCATCTACTGGTGAATTTTTGCTATTGCGATTTTCCACTCAAGAATAGCATGAGTCAGATAGTAATGTTGAAAACTACACCATTCCTGATGTGTGGCTGTAGATATAAACTGTCAATGTTCCTGACTATGCATGTTTGAGTTTTCCAGAAGCACCACATGTCATTGACAGTATCAATGCATGATACAGCATGGCTGTAACTGCATCTATGTGCTTTCATGATTCTTTTCACTCGTGTGTTATTTCTCAGACAGAAGGTCATCCTAAACAGAGGATGAGCCTGTCGTCAGTGCATGATCAGGATCTCTGTGGGTTGGGAAAGGATCAACTCAGCATTCAGTCAACTCATACACACAAAAAGAAAAGAAATACAGTAAAATATCACAGATACCAATGAAAATACTGGTTGATGCCTAATTTTACAATGTTCTTCTAAATGGACAAAACTTGCTATGTACCTGTAGTGATTTAACTTCAATTCATAAAGACAGGTTGATATGCTCTATAACATAACTCTGTCTATAACTATCAGCCCTTCATATACCTCCTGAATGTATATTGAGTATAATAATCATAGTGGAATGAAAGAACTACAATATATTGTATCTCGTCCAGACCCCAAAGATCCCATGATAAGGTCTTCTTATCTGGCTCAGGAATCAGGTCCTGTAGGATTCACCACTTGTTTGTATATTGTATGCAAGTATGCTTGTATATGTTTGGCAGGGAAGGTGAGGTCATATGTCGAGCCCACATGTACAGGTTTAGACATGATACACCCTAGAAAAATGAAGAAATGCACAGACATGCTGATGTAAAATAGGTTTCAGTATATATGGCTTCATAGTGGAACACGATGGATTATAATAACTAGGGTGCAAAAACAAGCACATGAAAGGCTTTTATTATTTTATTAGGTTTTTATTTGATAGTTGTTATAAAGGTATATAAAGGTAAATGAGTTGTTTAGAATTACACCCACCCAATAAAAATGGCTTTGACGGCATCTTTATTAACATTTTCACTAACAAGATCACACCAATGTAGATATGAGTTTAAAATGTTGCAACAAAAGTAGAAGGGATAGTGGTGGAGGGATGAGGGTACAGGGCTTATAGATGAAGGGATGAAAGATGAAGCGTAAGGGGAGAGGGGGGGTGAAGGGTGGGGGTGCGGGCCCAGCCAGCATGTCCATGTGGGCCCCATAAGGGTTACATTTGGGCTGCAAGGGGGTTTGTCTGCTGTTTTCATGGTGGCCCCACCTGTGTTTGACCATATGGGCTTCAAGTGGGTTCTGACTGGGTGTCACGTGGAGCCCAACTGGGTAAGACCCATGTAGGCCCCATATGTTTGCCCATATGTAGCCTAAGTAGGATCAGAATGGACCTTAAATCTGGCCCATTTAGCCAGCCCACATGGGCTTCACATGTGGGGTCCATGTTACTGAAACCATGGGACCGTCAACATTTTCCCAGTTCAAGCCCATGCCCACTCAGTACCCACGTAGCATGCATTTGACCCATGTGGGGCCCACATGGGTATGCTGGCTGAGGAGTAAAGGATGAAGGAATGAGGTCAGAATCAGGGTGCCAGTTGGACGGATGAAGGTGTGGGATGGTATACCGGTCTTGTGGTGGGTATAGTGAGGGAACCAGGATGGGGTGAGACTTTGGGTGGGGTGAGACGTCTCTTCTTCTGTCCTGGATGGAGCCCCCATGGTTCCTGGTGTCAAACAAAAGAGAGAGAATGTTAGAAAGGGTGGGATGTGAGAACTGAGACAAAGGGGAGAGGAGCAGATAAGATGTGAGGTTTGAGGCATGGTCTTTGTTCCTGAACTTAGTAATAAAACCTCATTAGTCCATCAGTTGACTGAATGAATGAGTGTCCCGTCCCTGTTTTTGGATGCCATTTGGGGTTTTTTTTTCCTTCATTTTGCTTCCTGTCTGTTGATTATTGGCGTGCATGCTGTCGACTGATAGAACAGTGGAGGTGCAGTTGATCCAGTGGAGCTAGCTGATTCCCTCCATCGTGTTAACATTGACAACGGCCTCAAACCATCATCAGACCCTCTCTATGGATCTATGACCAACTTCTACACCAGCAACCACAGGGTAACAAGCACCATACATTAAGTGTGTGTGTGTGTGTGTGTGTGTATGTGTGTGTGTGTGTGTGTGTGTGTGCGCGCGCATGTTTGCATCCTTGCATGTGCATGTTTCACTTGGCATGATCCGACCAGTGTGTTGTAAAGTCTTCAACATCAGTGTGGTTGTTAATAAGGTGGTTAAGAGGAGAGGTCGACGTGGACACTTGGTAGGATCATAAAAGTTGAATTGAATTACAACAACAATAATGATATTTATGTAGCACTTCTCAACATAGAGTTCCAAAGATCAATACAAAGTGCATCTCATTAAACTATATTATACTAAATCCAAATAGAGCCTGGTTGCTAAAGGAGCATGTACTGTAGGTCAAAGTGCAATAGCAGCAAAACATTAGTGTACTTTGGACACACATGCAACATATCCAACTAACAGACTAACCGACTGGCATGGATGCTAACTTGCTCTCCAGCATTGTGAAAGTATGACACACATTAATGACGGGGAAATGATGGGGAACTTACAAAAGCCTCTTTCAGTAAATCAGATGTTTTATTAGCCACAGAAAAACAGTTTCACAATGTTTGAATAACTATAGTTACGTCATTAGAGTACATCAAAGTTGTAGATAGTTTCATTCAATGATACAGATAATTGTTGTAAACCCAGTTTAAAGCATTGAACGGGTTCACAGGCAGAGTTACATAGAGAAAAGAATGCACACTCTAAACTGTAATGATCCATTATGGGTATAAAGAGCCATTGATTGGCACTTTTTCCAATTGTATACACATATAGTCCTAAACAAAGACCAACCAGATATAGGGTTTTTTGTTTTGTTATATTTGTAAAAGAGGTGCGTTCAAGTTCAAACAGTGTTAAGTTACTCTGCAATTCGCTGTTGTTTCACAACAACAAACTTAGAGATAAATATATAGAAAAATATATTGTTAATTTTTGTCCCTTTAACAATTTTCTCATCCCTCTTATTTATCTTTTATCCTATAAAGAAAAAAATTAAAAAAGGCTGATGTTGTAGTTGTGTCTAAACAAAAGCAGAACATCAATTTAACTCTTGTTCAGTGCCTTCCTCATAGGCACATCCGAAACATATGCGGCGAGTACAGTAAATCTGATCTGTGCCCCCCTCCTCCACCTCCTCCCCATCTCTCCAACAGGAAGGGGAAGTGCAGGAGAGCAGGCCGACCTCCACAGCTGCTGTAACCTCCACTCCCAGCAACAGCAAGGACTCAAAGGCCAGCATCAACAATACTGTCACAGTGCTGAACACCCCGGGAGGCACAGCAAACACTACCCAGAACCCCCCCGGAGGAGCGCCCAAAAGTGGAGGGGGTAAAAGCACGGAAGAGATGAGGAAGTTATTTATCGACCGAGCCAAAAAGATTGACACTGTGTCGAGAGCCGGCTTCCCCCTGGCCTTCCTCTTCTTCAACATATTCTACTGGGTTCTTTATAAGATACTTCGACATGAAGATTTTCATAAGCAGTAGAGAAAGAAAGAGATTAGATGATTCATGTACAGTATGTGCTCACACACACACACACACACACACACACACACATGTCCTTGTACTGCTGTTAATGTGAGGACACGTCATTGACTGTTTATTTTTTCCGGTCCCAATAATTCCCAACCCTGAGTATCATTCAGGATGACCTCACTTTGCAAAAATGTCTCGATTCTGAAGACGAAAAGCTTACTCACCAAAACATATGTACAGGAAAACACACAATCACACACACACACATATACAAAAGAATCAAGGAGTGCTGAGTCTGCGCTGACAGAAAAGCAAGATGACTCCCACTTCCTTTAAGTACACACCAGGGTGCTTCAGAGATTATCTCAAATTTACAAGTCTTAAAACCTAAGGTTATTATTTTACTCTTTAGGACATTGCCACCTGACTTCAGCCCAGAGCCCAGTATACATAATCATATCCAGCACAGGGAGATGTATAATGCCTGCCTCTCAGTAAGTTTACGAGTTAGAAATAATCTTCCCCCTAATGACTAACATTCTCCAACTGACTCCAACTCCATCATTTGAATCCATTATTTCCACCAGAAGGCGTGAAAGCAGAAACTCAATCAAATATGTGAGCCAAACCAGTATTCGCCTCTGTGTTGTTCTCATAAAAATGCATTTTGTTTAATTAATCGCTGCAGTGGAGGGGGGGAGGTAATCTCCACCAATCACAAGTGTGTGTTTTTATTGAGTGGACTGCGCAAAGCAAATGTTATATTAACTACATGATTATTGCTCAGGATTAATGGGCTCTATAATATCAGCGTGAAGACTCAGATGTTCTGACGTTCACACTGTTCTCAATTTAAGTTACTTAAACAAAGCAAATTACTGATCACACAAACTACTATGTTCTTGCTATCATACTAAAACTGAAATCCATTTAGGTTATTCCCAATGTGACTAAACATGTATTTCTATACTAGGATGTAAATATAATAGAGGAGTAATTATATGGGTCAGTGACAAATGAGGATTGGTAAGATGTGCAGTTCAGAAATATGTTAAAACTAGCTTTAAAAGCAGCATCAGGTTTGCTCAAATGTACATTTAGTATTTTTGTTGGTTTTATATCATTTGAAATGACATTTGCACCATTTTTTACCAAAAGTAAGACTGAATGCTCTGAAAATGTCAAATGGTGTAACTACAAAAGAATGATAAGTATTCAATTTTATCCACCTACAGTGTATTTAAGTGCACTTATAAAAAATTACTTAATTTAAAATAAATGTAAATGTTTCCTGATCTCCATGATTCTCCAGATTAAATATAATATTTAGAACAATTGTATTCCATTAGCTTTATTTAATATAAAAGTTATAATGTAAGATCATGCCAAACTAGTTGATATGCTGTTTTATTGAGAATTTAGTGTTTTTAAGCAAGTTGAATTATTTGGTCAAAAGTTTTTATGGTTACACCACTTAGACATTTTTGCCATAACCCTCTAATATATTCTCTCAAAATGGATTAAAAGCAGAATGTGTGCAAGTTATTAATACGTTTATTTTCACATTATAAACCCTTTAAATCTGACTAAACCACATGGACACAAAATGACAAAAACTGACAAAAATGATATATTTCAGTCAACTGTAAGTGACCAGACTAAATTAATAAACTGTGGAAGCATCTCATCTGAATACTAATGTACAGATCTGTATATTCACAAATTGAAATGCAGTGTGCAGTAAAGCTCTTGATCCAGGTAGAGATGTGGCTAACTTCAGTATTCACTAGGTCTAACTCCGCAAAATAATTACATAGGTGGCTCGTGTTGAGTTGAGTGAGCTTATATACTGTGTGCAGCACAGCATATAAGCATCCTCCTAATCACTTTCAGTCCTGTTAATGGGGTTTCCACTTCATTTAAAACCTGCACCTGCTGAGGACATGCTGTTTCTACCTGTCTGAACATTATAATAACACGTCTGAACACTACAATAAGACCTAATATTTAATCAATAACTTGCGCTGAACATATAAAAGCATGGAGAAGGATAATTGTGAACAGAGATCATTTCCTAAGTATTTATATTTAGTTGACATTCCTGAGTCAAAAAGGATATTTATCAGCCTTTTCTTTTCTTCGCTGTCTATCTCTTCATTGTACCGAAAGTCATGAGTTTGTTATTGTTGGCTCGCAATGGCTTTCTCCACCCTTTCAGCTACCTACGCAGTAATGCATCACTGTGAAGGTGTGAAGTGTAATCACATTGGAGCTGTTACACAACCCACACATTTGGAAAGCACCCATGCAGGGTGGTACTGTACTTTGTAATTGGTGGAGATTACCACTGTAATCATGATCTATGACGAAGTGATACATGCAAACAGTTTTTAGAAAGCGGTTGACAGGTGAGCACATGGTTAGTCACCTGAGACAGATCTACAAATAAACATGGCACTGGTGGTAGACAGAAACATATGAGGTCATTTAAATGAAAAGGGTTTATTGGCCTATTTTATAGATCTTTAGGGATAATAGATTGTAGAATAATTCCAAGTCAAACATGTCCAAAGTGGAAAGGGTTCAGTCTCTTGAGAGCATGAACATGTTTTGTCAGTTTATGATTATATACACACTGATGTAATGGAAGGAGGATCAAATGGACTAGGTCAAAACCTGGTGTATGTGTTGCTGTGTAGAGAAACTGAAACGATGCATAAGGACATGGTAACACCTCAGCCAAGGGGAGTGATGAAGTTACATCACTGGTCAGCCAAAGTCGGTTAGTCTAAGATTTTCACATGTACAGGCCTGGCCTCAGTGGTTCAGCCAAAAGCTATTCCAATATTTTACAACTGTTGTTGACCTGCTGTGCTGCTCAAGTGTGTCCCACAGTATCATCTGCCAAAACTCACATTATCCCAGAAAGTGGTTTGTACTGGGGACCCCACCTGAATCCATGAAGTTGTTTGTGTATGTTTTCACACATTTTCAGTTATTTAAAAGATCTTCATACTGTGTCCTCTCTATCTGCTGTCTTGCTACTGTGAGACATCTGTACATTTTAAGACTTCCAACACTGTGACAGAGAACCAAGAGGAGATGAGATTTCCACTCACCTCCATTTACAGACACTGTATACCACCTCAAATAAAGCTCCACATGTGGGAAAACAAAACAATCATGAAGGAGTATCGTTCCAAAAGACAACCATGATTAGAGACTACAATCACGGGTCAATACTGCAGTCAGTGGAAGCTGCTGTGGAAAGCAACGGACACTTTCATGTAATAGACTGGAGACAAAAACAGACTCACACACATGAATAACACTGTTTCGCCTACTTGTGTCTTACAGCTCAGCTGCCAATGTCGTGTTTTTGTCCCCTTCACACACACACACACACACTCATACACACACACACACACTGCTTTTCACCACACACTGTACATGGCTCTTTATATTATGTTACCAGAATCTACTGTAAAATCACTGATTACACTGAGTAATGCTACAGTTTCTCTGGTTCCTTTTGACTATTCATCTCATAGTGACACGGTTTTCCTCTGATGTATTTAGGAGTCTGACTGATTTAACTGATTACAAAAACCATTAAGGTCCTAAAGAAATTAATTTCAACAGAAAAACATAGCTGATGTCTTCTTAAAACTTGAGAAAACAGAAACTCAGCTATTGGTGTGGATAGTACACTGAGGTGCCCATCTCCTGTAAATGGCCTTCATATGCTACTATTATGAGTTACCAATTTATATTTTGGAGGAAACCCGATGCTGGATGGAACAATTAAAAATGAATTTGAAAAAAACAAAAATGGCATTTATACAATACGGTCAGTGCCAGTGGAGGAAGTAGAGACATTGTGACACAGCGCAGTGTAAAGTAGGTGAGAGGAGGACAGGTGGCGTGTGAGAAATGGTAAATAGACTGTATGTACAGAGCGCCTTTCTATTCTTCCAGCTATTCAAAACATGTTTGACACTACATGTCAACATTCATACATTCACGCACACATTCATACAGTGATGGATGAGGCTGTCATGCAAGGTGACAACCTGCTCATCAGGATCTAATCTAATATTCACTCTGACACACTCACGCACAGGCTTCAGGATTTGGGGTTCAGTATCTTGTCCAAGGACAGTTCAACATGCGGACTGGAGGAGAAGGGGATCGAACTACCGATCTTCTAAATAGTAGATGACCTGCTCTGCCTCCTGAGTTCTTCCCTCATAATATCTGTATAATTAAAAACCACAACCACGATCGTGGCCACAAGGTTTTACAGATATAGTCTCAGATAAATTCACACTGACAGCTGTGTAGCCTGCTTTATGTCTAGACAAGCCACTTAAAAAGCGATTTGTCGTTATACTGTTGCCAAATCAATTGTTTATGAAATTCTGATCCTCAAGTTCACACCACTTTATTGGAATTTCATTGTGTTTTCCAGGAAACAGTTTGGCTCCAACTTTAATACCTATCAGCTGTTAGATTGCACATGTTTCAACATTTAAGTCTGTTTATGTTTGAAACAATGGAGCGGTCTGCAAAGGTTACTCTACATTATGCGTTTTCTTCCGATCTAGGCGGTCATGAGCACTTTAAGCTTTTGCCACATGAAGTGAAAAGACCAGCACAGTACTTCAAATTACAATCAATCTTCCTGATGATCTTTTTCCAAAGCATGCTGTGGTATTTTAGTGTTTCACTTCAGAATGTCCCTCAGAGTGAAATCAACTTGTAGAGTCTTGAAACTTCTTGTCTTGGAAATGGAATAAAATGTTACAGTGATCATAAGTCAGGTCACTTTTTTAGACTCCACAAGATGATTTACTTTCGCTTTAGAAAATATATACCAGTAATGTGAGAGCTTGTTTTGTAGTAGAACATATGCTAAAATATGAGAGCAGTGTGATCCTTTAGAATTCCTGCTGTGTAACATTCAGGGACTTATGTTGGTAGGATAGTTTCTTTTGCACAGTTGGCTCTGACCCTAGAAATACATGTCACACTGAGTGCTGCAGTGGCTGGTTTGTGCTATCTCTGTGTGGCC
The DNA here is from genome assembly GCF_027409825.1 of Scomber japonicus. NCBI lineage: Eukaryota > Metazoa > Chordata > Actinopteri > Scombriformes > Scombridae > Scomber > Scomber japonicus. Next base: position 37,280,246 of record NC_070579.1, on the reverse strand, counting down.
TGCTGACAGAGGAGCCTCACATTTGACATGTTTTTTTATTGCTCCTCATGTTGAACACAGGCATGAACTGGGGATGGTGCTGCATTTAAGCTGCATAGTTAACGTTCAACCTTGTGCAAACAGTTATTGGGCACAATTGAAGCAATGAGCCCAAACCGGTCTATAAGGTCATTCATCACATGTACTTGTCATAACTTATGTTTTCAAAGCTGACTGCACTGCTTTACATTTACATAGTGTTTGTTCAACTATGCAGGGAGTTATCTGTGTGTCAGTTATCTATTGTGCGATAATAACATTTACAATCCGTGCATGTTTCACTTTGATTGTTGATTTACATAGTAAACAGTCAGCTGCAGTAAAACAGTGGAATAGTGTAGAAGTTAGCACTTATGGGACACTTCATGATAGTGTATACAACATGCAGCAACACAGGTTTGGTCCCATTCAAAGTCTGCTGTGTTTCCTGGAAGGATGTTCAGTTAGCTTGTTAATATGAAGCCTTTCCGTGCACTTTCTCTGTGTTATTTACATCAGTGTTTCCACCCAGGAATATTTTCATGTTTCTAATGAAAACAACTTCTTGCTGCTTCCATCTTGACGTTTATGTTGTCCACTAGTATGTTCCCACCAAGGACTTATGTTTGTTCAAAACTGGACAAAAGAAAGATAATCAGCATGTAGATCTTTCAAAATGAGTATTCCCAGATTTGATGCGTGCTATATACTGATAGTATACAGCAAGTAGATCATAGTATACAGTTATCACATCATTGCTGCATCATTTAACAATGCAATATAAGCACGTAATGATGGATGACAATCAAACTTTGACTCTGTCACTGGCCGTTAAACTTCAGAACTTCCTCATTCTGGCTAATCAATTAATTTCCACTGTGAGCATACTACATATTCAAAATTTTGCTTGGAATTATGGGACAAAGCTTGTGTTTGTGGATCTGGGCAAAATCAGCAGACCTTAAAAGACTGAAATCTCCCATTTTAACATTCATCCCTGAAGTGTCCTATATCTCTACAGACTTTAAGCACCACATGGAAGTCAGTTAGGTTGAGACATTGTTAACTTTTATTTGTGTTATGTTTATTGGGTGTTTTAATGCATTTTAAAGTTTGGACTTCATTACCGCACAACAGTGTAACAAATGCAAATCAGTGAACGCCTGGCAGGAAAACACATTCAAAATCTAACAGCTGTTTGGAAATGGTTGGCAGTCACTTAACTTACATGGTTTGTTGTTAATGTTTTAAAATGAGTGAAACAACAGCCTTTCATTACGGTTTAAATCTCCTACACTCCCATGGTGCACCTGCATTAGTGTTTTCACTGCCACTGCCTGATTTGTGCTCCTCTCAGGACTGTGTGGGCATCTTCCCTGTCTTGCTGTTCCACCTGTTTAGTTTAGGAAACCTTAAAGCTTTATCATTCTGATCAGTAGCTGTGCAGTAGGTAGATTATGATGATGATGTAATTCCCAGCATAACGCCTCATTAACCTGTAATGAGGTCTAATCAACCAGAAGAACTGAAAACACCTGTGTGCAGTTTTTCCACTCGGGGCCTTGTACTTGATGAGCTGTGAGCTTCTTCACAACCTCACAGACAAATCTGTCTCTGTGATGCTGTTGGGAATGCAGGCAGATTTCAGTGGCAAGTTGTTTGTTTTTTTAGTTTTTAGCACTGTTTGTAACTCTGACACACAATGAAAAACTACTCTATACTTACATGTACATTTTTACAGTAGATCAAATTTTATTAATTTTGTACAAAATGGTGATGTTTAAAATGAATTTATTTTATATTTTTAAGTATCAGTCATGGATTTCTTGTGTGGGTTGATATGTGGATTTTTATCCTGAGTTCAATGTGTTTGTTTAGACGCTGTTGGGAAGGTGCAGCCAATGAATCAGATGAGGAACATCAACACTTTGATGCCTTCCTTAAGCTGTTTTCACAAATGAAATATAATTTTGGTGATGATGTTATGAGTGGATCATTGGCTCATAGCTGAGTGCCACTTTTTCTTCACCCAACCCCCCAACCCAAAGTACCGAAGCCTCGGGTTTCCTCAATCAATTTCCATTGCAGTGTTCCCCTAAAGAGTTTCAATACTGTATGTAAAAGCTATATACATATGCCAAAAGATGTTTCACAGTTTTATCTCAACAATGGATTTTGAGGATGTTATGAGTGTTTTGTATTTATACTTGCATTGTGGTTGAAATGTGGTAAAAGTGTGTGGATTTGTCAAATTGAGTGCATATCACAAGTCTTAGTTCACTACAGTGTACAAACTCCAATGGAATATCTGTCATGGGAACACTGACTACACGTCACAGTATTCTGTACTTGGACAAATTCCATGTCAGTCAGAGTTTCTAATTCCACAAGGATAACATTTTTTTAAACAACATGTCACATGACTCACTCCCGTGTTGTTGTAAATTCCCTCAGAGTGACACGTCACATATCTTTCCCAACACACAAGAAATCATTCATCATATACTGTCATGATCCTATCGGGATTAAAGGTGAAAACGTACACAATCAAATCCCTCATAGCCTACATGTGTTGAGTACAGAGTTGAGAGCACACACACACACAACTTTTTGTAAAATAAAATGTGCATATTTTACATTGTTCTAATTAAATTCTATTGGATTAAAATAAACTTGGTAGCCACTTGTTAATACTGTCTTGTCTGAATTGTATGTCTCTCAGTCTTGCTACCTTGCTTAATGGCACAGTAGAGTGGTACACTGAGTCCAGTTATCCATTTTCCTCCCATCATTTTCCACTTGATATTCGTGTCAATGAATTGAACTTAATATCAGTACCTGGCCTGCAGGTGGCTTGGCCCTAAGTTAATATTGATTTATTTAGTTATTAATGAATCGAGATTGCAAAAGGTTTGTAACTTCCTTACAAATGCATATTGCCATCAACTTTCACTGTACTTGGACCTTAAAAACATGTAACTTGAACAGCAACCATTTAACATAATTATAAATGTCCCATAAGGCTCCAGTAAGTGTGATAGTTTGGGGTGCTGTCTTTATTGTTTAAGCCTTCCCGAAAACGAAAAGACAAGCAAAAATGCAAAGAAATGATTAAACAGTGTGTTTACCTTTTCTTATTAGGCTAGCATGTCTGGCTAACTAGCTCACTATAGTCATAAACAAGCGTTATAACTGGATTTGCAAGGAGAAAATCATAACATAATATTGTCAGGTTACAGGTTACATATTAACAGCCTCATCCATTACTGGCACACTATAGTAGTTGCTCACTGAGTTGCAGTGTAGGAAAACATTAGCAGCTCTGCTAACGCCCTGCTCTTTATTTGATATATTGGCCCCAGCTCACATTACTGGAGATAATTGTGTTTATCCAACATTTTGTTTTGTCTCTTTGTCCTAAAAGCCTTTTTTCTTATCATGTTAAGAGCGAAACCACTTCTTGTTGTTTTACAGTGAGTCATTTTGATAAAAGAAGAACCTGTTAGCTAGCTAGCTACAGCTGATAACGCCTACAGTCATATCTGTTGGCAAAGTTAATCTTAGCAGGCTACACATGAGAAGCTGCTTCATCTACATCTGAAATTAAAGACCCATTGCTTCAAAAATGACCAAGAATTTCTAGTGTTTTTTTTAAAATTATTATTATTGTCAACGGCATATGTGACATACAACAATGGAAAGCTTGGCATGCACAGCAACAGTAGGACAAGGTGCTAAGAAAACGGAAGAGCTATTCAGAAATATCTAACAAAACTTTACTAACATGTACTACTATAAAGCTAGTGGTCAGTGCCAAAATACCAGCTATTATTACTCCATGTAAAAGGCAACTATTATTATTATGGTTCATTTAAAAGAGACAGATACAGTACACATAGACAACTGATGCAAGTAACACAGTGTTTATAGTGGATGCTAATTTACAACACCCGTCCCTAGAGGGGCTTTTGTGAAAGTAAGAGATTCAAATATTTTTTTAAAAGAAAAGAAAAAAGTGAGTAAACCAAGTATACATCCATATACATAAAATCAGACATGAGTACACGGTGGTTGCTGAATTAACCAGGATTTGGTTAGCAGCCTCTTGAAAGTCTCCCCAATCCCCCCACCCCAACCCAAGGTACTACAGTATTACAGTGGAAAGAGTTTCAATACTGTATGTAAAAGCTATATACATATGCCGAAAGATGTCTCACAGTTTTATCTCAACAATGGATTTTGAGGATGTTATGAGTGTTTTGTATTTATACTTGCATTGTGGTTGAAATGTGGTAAAAGTGTGTGGATTTGTCAAATTGAGTGCATATCACAAGTCTTAGTTCACTACAGTGTACAAACTCCAATGGAATATCTGTCATGGGAACACTGACTACACGTCACAGTATTCTGTACTTGGACAAATTCCATATGTCAGTCAGAGTTTCTAATTCCACAAGGATAACATTTTTTAAAACAACATGTCACATGACTCACTCCCTTGTAAGATCCCTCAGAAGTTGTGAAGTGTGCTGCAAATGTCAAGTGTTCAGGTAGAGAGTTCCAGATTTTTGCTCCTTTAAAACTATTATAAACTTATGCTGGACAAACAATCATGTAGTTGCTTTAATTTTAATGTAAAATGGAGTGTGTGTTGGTCTCCCACTTCGGGTCATCAGACAGCTGCAGGTAATATAGCTCTGAGCATGTTCATCTCCAGGTTCTTGTTGGAGGAAGGATGTTGAAGGAAGGAAGGGTGTAAAGGAAGGAGAAGGAGGGAAGTGTAGGGATGTTCCTGAGGATAAATATGATATTGTGCATGGCATAAATAGCTGTGTTTATTTATATCCAAACACTATACAGAAGTTCACTAGATGTCACTGAGGTCTAACTTGCTCTACTTAAAGGGCCAAAAACCGGTATTTTTACATGTTTTAGCAACTTGTTTGAGGTTAACAGCTAATGGTTTCCATTCATATCGTTACAGTGTGAAAATCAACATGCAGAGACCTGAAACCTGATGTAATGTATTGCTGAGCAACATTGCACATTGTGTAATAGCAATTACACACACAGCACACAGAAACATGGACATGGTGAAGAGGAGACTGTGAGTATGACAGCTCCTTCAAAAACCGGTATCAAAGGCGTGTTGTGTTTATGTCAGGAAATACAGATTTTTTTATACAAACCGTGACGTGTGAAGAGCCCAGGTGTGTAAATGAAGCAGAAGTAAGAGAAGTGAAAGAGTGAAGAGAAAGGAGGAGGTATAGAGGAAGTAGGGGGAGCATTTGGGCAGGTACAACAAGCTGGACAAAACCTGTAATTATTATCCTGCTGAGTTTACTTAGCCTTTATACGCTCCCTCTCTCTCTCTCTGTGTGTTTGACACACATGCAGTGTTTGTATAGACTGATAAGCTCAGAGAGAGAGAGAGAGAGAGAGAGAGAGAGAGAGAGAGGGAGGGAAGAAGGGAGGGAAAACACAGCCCAGCTGAAAGAGTGAAAACACACACAAGGGTGAGAAAACCTATGATTGTGTTACAGAGAGAGAAGCAGTCAGATAGGTGCATGAATACACAGAAGCAGCCAGAAAAGAGAGCGAAAGAAAAAGAAGAAGAAGAAAAGAGTAAGTGAGACTCTGAGAGAGGAAGATAGAGTGTCAGAGAGAGAAGGAGGAAGACGAAGTGAAAGGGAATCATGTCTCTGAATGGGAAGGTGGCTCTGGTGACTGGGGGTGCTCAGGGCATTGGGAGAGCCGTGGTCCAGTCACTGCTGCAGAGCTCAGCTAAGGTCAGTACTGCTTAGTCTGCTTTAACTTCATAACTTTAACATAACTCTGACAGCTTTGACAGTTGCTCTCTTGCTCTAACAACGTCTTCATTCAAAGTGCTCAAAGTGCTTCATTTTTACTGCTTTTGCTTTGATGTCGAACACATTTTCACTACTTGTGCATTAACAGCTGAAACTCTGGTTGGACTGATCTGACTGTTGTGTTCACTGCTCAAACATAACCTGTTTTGACCTCACTGCTTTGACTTCACTTTGCTGGAGCTGTCTGCACATCTGCAGTGGCTTTATAGGTTCAACTTGAATGGGTTTGACTTTACACCAATACTGCATAGCTGCTTTAGTGTCTTTCTTTTAACTTCATGAAAACCTATGGAGAGCACTTCATCTGCACTGCATTATCATGTGTTTTAATACTGAACCTTAATTGTCTCTCTGCACTGCTGTTCTCCTGCTTTTAAAGGATGTTAAAGGTCAGGACACACAGTAGGCTGAAATAGGGCCAGTGTTAACTTGTGATAGATGATGAGTCTGAAATAACAGTATGAATACACTGTGTTTTAACCTAGTAATTAGACAGTACAGGTTGCTTGCATTTAAAATAAGGGCTTTTGAAAGAGACCAATTCTGAGAACCCTCTTCACACCCTGCAAAATGAGGTTAATTGTGGTACAGCACCGAAACGAAAATGTCATTAGTGTTAATTCCCCGAACTGATGCTCAAGCCTTGTCAAACCACAGGTCTGCCACAGCGATAAGAAGTCAGCAGCTAACAGTAACCACAGTAACTAACAGTAAACAAACTTGCATTCTGTCTCTGAGATCAGCTCACTAACCAGGTTTTGTCCTTCAGGTGGCCGTGGTGGACCTGAACAAAACCTGCGGGGAAGAGTGCAAGAAAGAGCTGGACGCAGAGTTTGGAGAGGGCAACTGCACCTTTATTCAGTGTGATGTGTCTAATGGAGACATGCTGAGAGGTAATCCTTACTGTAGAGGACTGTTAGAAGACGAATAACAAGTGACACCTTTCAAATCATTCATGTGTTCATTGACACAATAACCAAACAGCTATCCAAGCTGTTGCGTCATATAGGTACACAGTAAATTTTGCACTGTTAAATCAACACTTAAAGAGTTAAATAGTGTTAAATTTAACCCTTTAAGTGTTGATTTAACACTGCAAATTTTACTGTGTATAAGTCTACCTGTTCATCTCCAAGCTGCATGATAGCAATGTGGACTTTGCTGGGTTTAATCTTCATCATGATGACTCAAAAAACAACTTGCGACAGTTTGTGGCAGGTATTAAGAGAGCTTTTTCCAGAAGTCATTCACCATGGCTGCTCTCTGAGTTAACAGCTGTGTTCAGTGGGTGTACAAGAGCAGCAGGTTCAATCCAAACAGACTGTAACAGAGTATCTGTGATATCTGTCAAAAACAGCAGGTTCTGGTCACTCGTGTGTATCTCACCAACAGCTGAGATGAAACTAAGCTTGACGAGTCTTGCTTTTTTAGTCACATGATCATTTGTTTGAATGTTTCTCAGTTTTTTAGTTCAACATAGCTCCTTACTGCTCAAACACTGCATGACTGCTCCTCACTTACCTTCTCCTTTTCTGCAGATCTGTCAGTGTTGCCGCGCTGTCGGGCACACACACATATGTATATGAGTGTGTGTGTGTATGTGTGTGTAGGCGTGTCTGGGTGAAAAAAAGAGAGAAGCAGAGAATTAAAGTGTGTGTAAGTGAAGAAGTGTGTCTTAGTGAGTGAGAGAGAGAGAGAGGAACAAGGTTTCATTGTGTGACACTGAAAAAGTAAATCCCTGCAGGCTAATGACTGTGGAATGCTGTTTAGTGTTGCTCCTCACTGTGTGATAGTACTGCTGTTGATGTAGACACACAGTGTAAGCCTGCAAGGAGCCAATGACATGTGAAGATAGTGCATAAATCTCTATAAATCAGTTGTTTATATGTTGGCATGTGTGTTTTTGTGTATGCATCTTCATTTATGCATGCATAGATAGGTGTGTGGGTGTGTGCGTGTGTGTGTGTGTGTGTGTGTGTGTGTGTGTGTGCGTGCAGGCATGCGTTTCGGGCAGATGAGTCAGGTATGCTTGCTTTCTAATTGCAAGGTGTCCCAGTGTGGAATGCGGCAGGTGATGACAAATGGCAGGTTTTACCACTTCAGGTTTCTGCCTTCAGCTGTTTATGCAAGCTCACCTGTCTACTCACACAGAGAGATAAGTTACCTACTGGTGACTCGTTGTGTGAGAGCACTACATATATCCCCTCATTCTGTGGATTTTCAACCAAGTCAGTTTAGCCACATAAACAAAGAAACAAAGGGATTCCTACATCAGTAGCTGATGGTGTGTTTAGAGTATCAGCTGTGGATGGAAGAGAAGGAGTGGCTTACAGTACACTGTCATTGAGTTAATGACACATATACGTATGTGGATAAACAGTGTACTCTCATGATGATATAATGATACTGATGTGTCAGTCATGGCAGTACTCTCCCTGTGTGAGAATTAAACAGAAGATCTGCACACTGTACTCCCAGCAATTTGAATTGAGCAATATTTCAATACCAGAGATCTTTGTCAGACATTGATCGAAACGCTTAATTCAAATTGCTGGAAGCTATGAGTACAGTGTGCCGATCTTCTGATTGACACTTGCTTTTAATGTGATATTTGATCCAGCGCTTGCGTAAGGGGTTTTTTTTTTTTTTTTTGGATGTGCATACTCTATACCGTGTTTGTCTGAGACTCTGCTTGTTTCTGTCCTTCCACCATGATCATCACACATGTAAAACAGATGGAAAGCAGCATTTCAGGTGTGGTAGTATAAAGTATAAAGCCTTTTGGGGGATGTGTGAAATCTGATAAATTGCCTCAAGTGAAATCACATGAGTCAGTGTTGGTTGGGGCTGAAGACTAAAAGTTTCAAAGTGGAAAAAAAATTCTGACCTTTGTAGTCCACTTAACACCTTTGTGGTCCACTTAACACATCTGAGTTGCATTTTGGGTAATGTAGGAAGAGGAATGTGTGGAATTAATCGCTGCAATGAGTTGTTTTTTTTCAACTGTTCATGAATACTTGCAGTCAGTGAAGTCTTGTGTCAATATCTAAAGCAGGAGTGTCACACATATGTCCCACCAAGGGTCCAATGCAGCCCACTGGGTACATAATTCCAGTTTTTCAATAAAACACACTGCTATTCTCACTTATTTTCACTCACCATTTACAGTCAACACGTGTGATCTAGTGAACATCCAACCTGAGATAACTAACTTGCAATGTGATTCAAATATGAAGGACACATTTGCCTCAGTGGGCTTGGACACATTTTATATAAGTATACCAGGGTATCCTTATATGGTTTATTATAGTAAAGTTACACGAATGGCTTTCTTCTTTCTGTGGTTCAGACGCCTTCCAGAGTACAGTGGACAAGTTTGGTCGCCTGGACATTGCCATCAACAACGCCGGCATCAACAATGAAAAGAACTGGGAGAAGACCATACAAGTCAACCTGGTGAGATGACAAGACAACAGTAGGACACATAAAAACTATTAGTCAAATCAGTTTAACATACAAAATAAACCTAAAATAACAAGGACTTTACAAGCTGTAGAACATAAAACACCCTTTATCCTGAGAATGTTTGTGTATTACATGTGTGAAGGACTGTTTGAACATGTATCAGTATCTATTTAGTTTGAGGTTCTCAATGACCCTCAGGATCACATTCCCATCAGGGAGTGGACAGGATTACCTTGCTTTTAGCTTAAGCTCCCTGTCTCACCTGCCTACTGAAAGCAAACATGTGCCTGCCTGCCTGCCAAATGCAGACAACACAATTATTACTTAAATAACTAAAAGTATAACTTCATTTGGGGTCAGGGGTCAGTCTTACCTGTAATAGGTAATAAATGCATGGCAGGTGTCTGGGAGAAAGAATGTAATGTTTTGCTGTTTCAGATTCCTGACATGCAAGTGTGAAGTTGGATCAGAGAGATATCAGTTATCAGACAGATAACAACTAATCTCCATACAGATCATTTATAGTCTTCTTTGACACATAACCCATTTCTGGTTTCTGGTTTCTGGTTATGTAGGTTAACTATGCCAGTCAGCCAAAGTGACCAATAAACAATGCTTTTCCTATAGTCAAATCATGTCTTGTTTGAAAGACATGGAGCGTCCATGAGTCCGTCTTGGGTTTCTTCAACTTCAGTTTAAAACACAGGTGAATCAGTAGAAACCTGAGACAGGAAGATGACCCCAACTCAGATACGATCTGACACCAATCAACCAGAGATAAAAACATGTCTTAGCTAGCCCAGTTTCCCAGCAGTAAATGGAAATCTAAGGTTTTCAGTTTGTAGGCAAGACACTGGTGCGATTTTCTCTCAGGCAAGTAATCTTCCACTTTTAATATTTTGCTAACTTGTTCAGCTTTGACTACGACGAGTGTAATTTGTAGATCCACTGGAGAGGATGCACAGACTAAGATGGTAAAAATAACTACAGTCAAAGCCATGAGGATGCGCTAATATACAAATCAGACACTCAGATTGTTGTAATGATACCATTAAATCAGTAAATATCAAAAACTCACTGTTGAACAGCAACAGTAGAGTTAATGTAGTATAGAATATGGTATGTATGGTATTTCTCAATAAACAAAAGTAGGACAAAGTCACAAGGAGTTTTAATGTGTGAATATATATTGTCATATAACATCATATTTAGCCTGTTGGTCTGATCTGATCATTACAACCAGTTCTAGCAAAAGGACAACAGCAGATTGTGCTGATAATGTTTGAACCATTAAACTTGAAGGCCTCATTGTCCCTAAATGATCCCAGTGTACAATACCCCCCCCCCCCCCCCCCCCTCCTCCAGGCTGTTAGCCCCTCATGAGACCATACCAAGCCCAAAAAGCACCACTGCTAAGTACAATCCCAGCAGGCAGCTGGACCTCCAGCAGTGGAAAAACACATCCAGTCTCCCAGTACACTCTCATAACCAGATCATACAACTGTAAAAGGCAAAAAACCACTAAAATGCATCAGGAGGTAGTTTGAATTGAATCTCAAGTACTGTCCAGTGAAAACCATGTACCTTAAAATTTGGTTGTTTCGAAGTTTTTGGAAAAACTGAAGCCATTACAGTTACTGATAAGACAGACAACACTACCCAGAAAATGAAATGGTAAGTTTGCATTAGGTTTGAATAATTCATGAGTTAATTAATATTACATGTAAATATTAAGCTAAATGAATCATAAAGAACAGTAGTCTATGTTTCTATTAGGTTTTACTATACTGATGGAAACAGCCATAAGAGGAGACAGAAGGTTGGAATGAAGTAGCTTCGTCCACCTAATAGGATCTTGTCACTCTTGAAGTGTAGACATGTCTGAAAAGGGGATGTGACATGATTGCTGGATGTGTATTTAAGGAAGTCTGCAAACTACAGATAGTCCTGCTTGAAGGTTGTGCTGCCATGACACTTCACTTACAACAGAAAAATGTCTGTTGAGTACTTTCCATCCACAGTGTAATGTCACTAGAAGGTAATCCTGACACTCTAAGGATGAGAGCTGTGAGTTTGTTGAGGTTTCATTTTCACCTGGTTTTTGTGGAAACACTCATGCATGTTTTTTTCATAAAGGCTTCATTCCTACCTCCTATTCTTGGCTTGATGCTGGCAACATCGTCTAAATGTTTTCATCTTATTTGTCTGTGTGTTAACGCTTTGAGGAGGAAATTCCTCATCATCAAAACACATTATCAGCTGTGGTTCCCTCAGGGATCTATCTGAGATTCCATCTTTGTTTTCTTGTACGTGCTGCCTCTTGGAAGTATCATAGTTGGTCCAGATATAGTCTGATACACCCTGCATTCAAATTGTCATAAGATTTATTGGCGTATATGTGATTTGTTGGCAACAAAATCAGCCAAAGAAATGCTACATCTGCACAAGATATCAAAATCTAAAGGATAGATGAGAATGAAATCTACTGAGCACATTCAGGCCCCCAACTGGATAAACATCGAGAGCTACAGGAAAAAACTTTTGGCTCTGTAACAATAGCTCTAATAATAGCAAAATCACCAGTGCTGTATGTTGTTTGTTCTGTCTTACTGCTTATTGTGCTGTATAATGAGCACTGTGAGCTCCTGCACAACTTTTAGATATCTTCATATATATTGTGCAATTGTGCAACACTAATTTACAACTGCTTTGCAGGAAGTATTGTCTTAGTCAGCAACAGACCTCCTCAGTGAAAAATACAACTATAAATACTGAGTAGTGTCTCAGTAGCTTATTCACCCTCTGTTTCACTTCCTGTTTGTGTGCTATACTTGTAAAAGTGTGACCATATTGCCTCTTTATCTTTACAGACATCAGTAATAAAGGGGACCTACTTGGCACTTGAACACATGAGTAAAGAGTTTGGCAAGGAAGGAGGCACTATCATCAATGTATCCTCTATGGCAGGTAACACACACACACACACACACACACACACACTGACACACGCACACACACACACATGCACACACGCGTTTTTATGCACATGTTTATTCAACTGGAAATAAAAACAAGTTTAATCGTGAATTTATTATAAAGATCAGCCTCATTATGACACTTCAGCACAGACTGTACACAGGTCAGACTGATGATAAACATTAAACATTGTTCCAACATAATAGAAACCAAAACTCAAATATATGAAATTCAATCCAGTGAATGAGTGATTTGTGAGACCATGTGACCCTTCTTGTTTGGTTTGCAATACATCTGTGCAAGAAACTCAAATCCGCTGTGCAACACTGTTTCTTTGTCTGGCAAAGAATGTGTGATAGCACACCAACTAATGTGTGAGAAAGTACTAGATATACAGGTCACTGATGTATTTTTGTGTCCATGTGGTTTAGTCAGATTTAAAGGGTTAAAATGTGAAAATAAACGTATTAATAACTTGCACACATTCTATTTTTGTGGACCCAGTATAAAATTTCTGCTTTTAATCCATTTTGAGAGAATATATTAGAGGATTATGGTAAAAATGTCTAAGTGGTGTAACCATAAAAACTTTGGGCCAAATAATTCAACTTGCTTAAAAACACCATATTAACTAGTTTGGCATGATCTTACATTATAACTTTTTATATTAAATAAAGCTAATGGAATACAATTGTTGTAAATATTACATTTCATCTGGAGAATCATGGAGATCAGGAAACATTTACATTATTTTAATGAAGTAATTATTAGTACAAGTCCACTTAAATACACTGTAGGTGAATACAATATTGAATATTTATCATTCTTTTGTGGTTACACCATTTGACATTTTCAGCAGCATTCAGTCTTACTTTTGGTAAAAAATGGTGCAAATGTCATTTCAAATGACATAAAACCAACAAAAATGCTAAGTCACTATTATGTATTCTTACTTTTTTTTTAAACCAACAGCTGCTCCTCAGACTCATCAATTAATGAATCACATGTTCAACAATGTGCTCATGTGTTTAGTTTTGATCTTAAAATGAATCATCTGGAATTCCACTGACATCTGTTGTCAGCTTTAGCTGGTTAAAAAAGCAAATGAGTAAAGATTTGAGTAATTATTAATGTTAATGCTTAAGTAGCTTGTGACAGCATGTGATGATGCAGCACCATGTGATGATGCAGCACCATGTGATGATGCAGTAACCATTTGGATATTTTTATACCTTTTAAAAATATAATATAATCATTTTTAAAGGAAACATTTCCTGTCAGACTGTAATAGTAACATCAGGTCAGTTTAGCTTGTTATGTTTTCTTGTGCTTTGGGACAACTATAGAGGACACTGGCTGCTTTGATACGTAGAATTTAACATAGTTTCTCACTACATTTATGATATTTTTGGCTCTGTGGTGCTTTTGATGTGACTTGCATAGAATTTGTTGCTAGTTGGAAAGTGGTTTTAGGCTCATATGCAGTTTAACACAGTAGATGTGGGCATGAAATGTAGTCCAAAGTTCCACTACTTGTAGGTTAACTGAGAACGGTGTCACAGAACGGGTGAATTTTTAACTCACACACACACACACACACACACACACACACACACACACACATACACTGATTGGATGAAGGGATCTCTTGAAATCTGGGTTACATAATATGACAGAGTTCAGAGGAAGACAAACCGTAGGAGAAAAACATGACTGCAGTGACCCTGAGGACTGACCTGGTTGGATGGTGGAAAGGAAAATGTGCTTCTGTTTCCCTCAGAGTCCAGATCTGGCACTTTCTGCACGTTAACCATTTCAATTCAGACGTGACAGAAAGAACCCACATTTCACATGTCATGAACAGGCTCTTATTGTGATATTTACACTGGATATGAAACCAGAGGAAAGTTATATTTGCTCCATCTGTGCCGTCAAGCATTCTGTATTCATCACTGTGCAACTGTCAAAATGATATTTCATGCAACATGTCACCTAATTTGATTTGTATGTGAAATTGAAATCTGCAGAGACCCTGAAACTACAGTGACATTTCAGTTCTGCTTTGAAGCACTTGACTTGTATTTTCACTCCCCCACTCTCCAAACATTCTCCTTTCTTGAAAGAGAGACACAGGGGGGGGGGGATTTATTTATGTCAAAATGTCACAGATGATGAATTTCTCCAAGTCTCTGGAAGCCAAGCTTATGAAAACAGTTCCCCTTCTTCCTTGAGAGTGTGTTATGAGGGAAACGCAAGAGACAAAAAGCAACCGTGACAGGTTGGCAGACCTCCACTAGAACTGAAACTACTGGATCTGGATCAATCTGCACCTTAGTCTCCGTCATGGAAAAGCTCATGCTCCTCCAAAAATCTTTACACACACACACACACAAATGCGCGCACACACACACACACACACATGTTTTATGAGGTAATTCCTGCTCTTTTATGGTTTTATGTTGTTCTGATGGGCCAACACTATTCAAGCCATCCCTGTTAAACCTCTAATCTTCTTCTGAACAGCTCCGAGGATCTGTGTGATATTCTGTTTATTATGAAGTGATTACAGTCATTGTTGTTACCGTTTTAAAGTCAACATGGCCTTTTGGTGTGACCTTCACGGGCTCCGTATTTATTCTGGAACTGTCACTACTGTAGTTTTTTTTTTTCTCCCCTCATGAAAAGATATAATTGGAGATGCAGGTAACATTTATTTGTAATAACACTGTGTGTGTGTGTGTGTGTGTGTGTGTGTGTGTGTGTGTGTGTGTGTGTGTGTGTGTGTGTGTGTGTGTGTTGGCCCTCGTGTGAAGTGTGTGAACAAATCATTTATGCTCAGTGTTTCCTTCCATGGTGTAAATAATCGTAACAATCGTAAAATCGGGATTTTCCTCTCACAATAATCATGACACTAATATGTGACATCCTTAGTGTAGCCAGATGCTAGTAGTGATATCAGCTCATTTTAACGTCACATGTTTGTTTGGCCAATGCAAAACCTCTAACAGTAAAATAAATTATTATAAATGTGATAAATGTGTTACTCTTAATTTGAAAGGGTAATCTGTTGCAGAGTTCCCCAATTTACTGCAATGGCTTATTAGGTCCATTTATGTTAAAAAAAAACAAAAAAAAAACGCAGAGGATGGGGCGTAATACTTTGAGAAAAAAGTTTTTAAAAAGTCGTACATTTACGAGAAACAAACGTGGATATTCTCTGATATTATAAAATCACAAATCTGCGAGAAAAAAACAAAACAAAACAAAAGTGATTTATTCTGCTGAGAGGTCACATAGCATGACTTTGCAACACTAGAGAGACGTGGCTTGTTGTGCTTTATGCCTGCCATGGAAGAACTGATCAAATTGTACTTTTCAGTTAATGAGTAGATACTTATTATCTTGGCCCAGAATCACCATTTCATCCTAAGATAAAAAATATTGTATATCTCACAAATTCGTGACTTTATAATGTCAGAAAACATCCCAGTCTTTTCTTCTCCTACATTTCTCAAAATATTACCCCCCATCCTTTTCCAGATCAGTTTTGTTTTGTTTTTTTAACATACATGGCTCTAATAAGCCATTGTAATATACCAACAATGGAGGTGCTGTATCCTGCACTAAATCCTGTTCACCAGTCCTGTTTTATTTCTACACAGCCATCCTTATTCCTCCTCACCTTAAATGATATATTTGGAAATGTTATGACAAACAAATCCAGTCAAAAGTTCAGATTTTTCCTGAAACTGCTCTGCTCAAGTAGCTGCTCCATCAGCTCTTACCAGCAGATTACTCCAGCTGTACAGTAACCACGCCTGAGGTAAAGCTCTGCACTGTGCCTCACCTTCTTTTTATCAGTGGGACGATCGCATCAATTTGCAACTGTCAGTCCAGTTTTAACACAGTAAGACTTTCAGTTTGTCATGAGATACAGATACCAGCACTTAAAATGACCTTTATGTCAGGAATGAAGCAGTATTTATGTATCTATATTTGCGTTTTCAATGAAATATCACTGTTAGATGATGAGTTCACATGTAGAGAAAGCTTGTCATATTCTTGTTTAGAGCTGCGTGTTGTTAAAAGAAATTCCAGGAGATGTTGTTGGTTCTTATTGTCGGACACAACATCTTGCAGATCTAGGACAGTTCTGCCTCCAGTAACGGCAGACATATGGTAATCATTTTTCACTTATCTCACTTGTGATAACATCTGTGTGTGTGTGTGTGGTTGTGTGTGTGTGTGCGTACATGCCATTCCTACAACAAACAGACTTGTCCAAACATGGTCAAGCATACTGCGAGCATATTGTTTTGTGGGGTGTGTGTGTGTGTGTGTGTGTGTGTGTGTGTGTGTGTGTGTGTATGTGTGTGGGTGTGTGCGTTGATGTGTACATGTGCTGCTGAATGCAAGTGTTTGTGGGTATACGTGTGTTTTGAATGATGTCATTATCAGCCTCTTTTGGAAGGGGATGGAGCCCACATGAAAGTGATTGAGTTTATAGTCGTGTTTGCTTTTGCAGGGATTCAGCTGACTGCTTTTATAACATCAGCTGTCAAATATTCCTACCTTGAAACAGTCGGAAATGTTCTCGAACTGTAGGTGCACTATGTAGTTGCATTTTTTTTAAATTAGGAAGCTGTGTGCATAATTTTTTAGTAGAATATTTTGTTCCTTACAATTCATGTCACCAGGTTTCCTCTATTTCTAGCATGTTTCTCTTTGCATTTCAGCCCCATGTGTTCATATACAGGTGAAACAGGTGTAATAAAAGCAAAAAAAGCAACCATCACTTTGATCTCACAACCTGGCCAGAAGATGCTACTTTTCCTCAAGGAACTAAACTCATTACACAACATTTTTTTTAAAGCTTCTGAGGAATTCAACTCCTGAAAAACTAACCCTGGAGGCCAAATCGGCCTCCCTGTCATCTAAGCTGGCGCTTGCCATAACCCGCCTGCTGTGAGTGGTGGCTCTCAGCCATGATGATAATAGAAAGCAGCTGATGAGCCTCTTAGACTGCAGAGAACGAGAGAACAAAATGCTAAAGATCTGCATGAATGATCAAGAGGGAGAGGAGCAGTGTGATGTTGAATTTTAAAGTTATTAATTGAATATGTGAGATGGAGACAAAGCAGAAAAACATTCACAGACATGTAAAACAAACATCTCTGTAGATAATGGTTTAATTCAAAACACTGTGCTTCACTTTTAAATCATTCTGGGAATAAAAAAAGTTATGATGACTTGCTGTTGAAGCTGTGGGAAATATGAGCTGAGCTTTATCTCACTAAATCTGGATCAACTGAACCTCCACTGGTTAAGAAGCTGGAGTTCAGAAGCAGATGTAGCTGTGTTCAGGAACACAACTCTATTCAAACACTCTACATATTGGAGATTTACAGCAGAGATAAACTCAAACTAGGAGCAAAATAAAGCTGACAAAAATCTCCACAGGATAAAAAATACTATATTTATACATTTATTTCAGACCATGGCTGTTCTTTGACTTCAAGCACTCTCTTGTGAGGTAACATGTTTGTTTTCTTGTCTCCTCTTGTTCTTTATATCTCAGCCTTCATGCACTCCCCTCACCAGCCCGTCTACACTGCTACTAAACACGGAGTCATCGGCTTCACTAGAGCTATGGCGGTAAGAAGCAAATATTATAGTTGTTCAATTTGACACAAACTAAATAATTCAGTGTAAAAGGTTCAGAATAAGTGTGTGTGTGTGTGGGGGGGGGGGGGGGGGGGGGTTAAAGATTGGGAGGTCATTCTCTTGTTGTTTGCAGGACGCCTCCTCTCAGGGTGACTACGGCGTTCGTATCAACGTCTTGTGTCCAGCTTTCGTTGACACTCCTCTGCTGCACTCAGTGGAACACGAGGACAACATGGGGAAGTTTGTCAAGTTCAAGGACGACTTCAAGCGCAGCATGAACAAGTTTGGAGTTTTAAAGTGAGTTCACACACACACACACACACACACACACACACACACACACCGCCACCTTATCATTCCTCTGAAATTCTTCTAACTGACTTCATTGGTGAGATGTCTGTAAGGCTTGCAATCATGTTAGTCTTGAAAATCTTCTTCATTGATTGGAGTGATCCAGTTACATTGATAGTGGTGAGCTACAATTATGTTACAATTAACTTTCATTAACACTGAAATATCTACGACAACGGCTACGCCTGTGCTCTGTGGGTTTACAATGAACATACTGCTATAGTGAATATTTGAAACTAGTGATTGAGAACATGACCTCACTAAGAAAGTGTTTATGGAGGTAATAAATCAAGGGAGAAGTAGACTCATTTTCTCAAATACTTCTATATAACCAGACTTTTTTTGGAGCCAGTGGAGTTAGCTGGTCAGTTGAAAGAATGCAAGTTTAAGTCACTTCCATATTGGCTTCACTTTTCAAACCTGAAGCTACCCACTTGGTTAGCCCCAATGTTAGCAACAATGTTAACAACAATGGATTAGCCTAACCTGACCAAGCTCACTTAAGGTGGACTGACCTTTAAGGTGGACCAGCTGTTATCATTTTAATGTCAATCTCATCACCTCCCAAATAGAGAACAGACTAAAAGCTGTTGTAATTTAAGATCTTCTAGGATTCTAGGAACATTTTTATTAATTTTTAAGTTTTAATATTTTCTTCATATGAGAAATTAACCATTTGGCACGCAGGTGGTCGAGTGGTTAAGAGCACATGCCACATATGCAGCGGACCCCAGTTCGAGTCCCGGCAGGTGGACCTTTCCTGTCTCTAAAAAGAGAGAAAGCAACCATTGAATATGTAGTCAGTTTATCCAAATAACACCTGTTTGGAAATTTGTACCATTGGTTTTGGAGATGTGATGAGCTGCTGAATGCAGAATATCACGTCTAGGCAGTACAATCTAGGGTTGATTGTACTGCTGAGGTGTGTCAGCTAACTGTATCTACTAATGTGCTAACAAATTGGTCTTTTTATTCAGGATTTGTTCTGCTATTTTTTGTTTGGCTTTTTACACAAAACAAATGTGGCAACTAAATGTGACACACTGCTACTCGTTTCTGTTTTTTTCTGTCTCTATGTGACTTGGTTGTGGAACAATGCTCTGCTTTCAGGAAACGTGTCAAGTGTTTATTTGGAGCAGTTCTGAGTGGAACAGAACCAAAGTACAGATATACCTGTACATTAAGTGCTCTGATGTTTAAGTACTGCTTACATTCGGAAACTGGAGTGACTAAGCTGTGTGTACTATGGCTCTTGAGAGGCCTGATAAAAGTACTTTTAAAAGCTCAAGTTGTGCAGCAGGAGGTACTCATATTAGTGTCAGAGGAAGTTGAGGCCAAATGACTTCCTGAACACACAAAGACACACACGCACACACACAAACTTTTTCACTTTAAATGATGGCATTACCGCCGGTTTATGTTGTATTTTTTTGATTGCAGTTTGTACAGGAAATCACCAATTAATGGAGTTTGTTTCCGTGTGTGTGTGTGCGTGTGCGTGTGTGTGTGTGTGTGTGTGTCTCAAATCTCATGTAATACCCCATTTCCTGCTGTGTCCTGCCTCCCCTCCTTATGACCTGCCTCTGTGTTTATCTCCAGGCCGGCGTTGATAGCAGAGGGCATGATGAGGTTGATCATGGACACCAGTCTGAACGGATCAGTGATGAAGATTACCTGCTCCAAAGGAATCCACTTCCACACCTATGAACCCATGTCTGCTTGAACGTAAACATGCTGGACTGTGGAGAACTTATGCAGTGCTTTAACCTGTCTGACTGCAACACACCAGAGGCTGGTTCAGGACAACATCTGGCTGCTGCTGAAGCTCAGATCAGAACTGCAGAAAATTAGAGCAATGTTTAGGATCCTGCTGGGACAAACTGACCTGAACAACGTCTGATCATCATGTATATTTACCACATTGTAATAGCCTAATTATGCTAATAATATGATCGTAATCATCCATGGAAAACATCCAGTGTTTTCAGTGCCAGCCAAGATTAACCTCTGGCAAACCCAAATTATAAATGTACTTTTCAGTGTAGTGACAGTCAGTGTCATCCACCTCAGACACGACTGATTATGCAGCTTCTTTGATTAAACAGTGTTATTATAAGAACTGTAATTTGTTATTTAACTGCTGGTTTATACAAAATTAAAAATAAATCATGTGTGATAGTTTAATATGAGAGATATGGAACTTTTATTTATTGATCTTTTAGGAACAAATTCTCCTGCAAATCATCCCAACTAATGTAATAAGTATCGAAGGGAATAAAACAGGTATCATATCAGAGAAAAGCACAATGAGTAGAGGAAATGGAAGGGGTTTATTTTCTGCTCAGTATTAACTGTCAGAATTGAATCTTTTTGGTGACATTGTTTTTGGTCTAATGGTGGTGCTACAGAGGGGCCCAGGGGAACCTACAAGACAGAGAGATTTGGGTGTGGTGTAGTATTGCAGACTGGTTGTAAGGAAGTGTATGGAGGACAATGACAGCAGAGAGAATTCTTTGAGGCCTGATCTTAGTAAAACCTTTATTAGTTATTACTTAACATTTCCTCTTTGTGTCTGTTGTGTTGATTTAAAAAAAAAATCAGGAGACATTTTGTTGCTCTTACAAACAAATCAGCTGTCACAAAAGTTGTAATATATAAATGTAATTCCTAAGAGACAGGACCAACGTTACAAATGTGTTACCTGCAAGATATGCATGTTGTGAAAATGTGATTAATCAGTTTTTTAATTTATATTTTTAATACAGTGTGTTTAAAATATAAATGTAAGTATGCGATTTTCAGGTACGCAGTGCAGAGAATAGAAGTTAATTTAAAACATTTTCAGAGTTGACTCCTAGGCTGGATTAGTACCCCCAGGGGCCCCTTAGCACTGAAATTAGCACTGAATCATTTTTCCCACACATTCGTCAATATGAACTAACCACAGCACATTGTGGCCTGCTAACCTATCACCAACTCAATCAGTTAGCAATCAATCAATTCTTATTTATACAGCACCAAACCACAATCTATCTCAAGCTACAATCATCACAGATAAAACAGTTAATCACGAGAAGTCCATAGTTTGTTTTGGACATATTAGGTTTAACTATCAGCATCAAGTCAAGTCTTGTGTTATTTCTGTGGAGCCTGATGAAAAAAACTGCACTTTTTTTTCTGTCATCACTGAGGCCCCTTTCTGCTCAAGGGTCCCTGGGTACTTGCCCAGATTGCCCATATGGTAGATCAGACCATGGGTGACACTTTAAGCTCTGTAGAATTGAGACAATGTGCTAAATTCTGATGATTCAACAGTGGAAGTATGGTACACAGCATAACAAAAATGACATGTTTATTATTATAAAAGTGCTTTAATGTGGGTTGTATGCTCGTATGAATAAAGATGCATCAAAAACATGTTTTTCATTTTGCTGCTATTGTCCAATTTTAAGCATCCAATCCAGATATTTTTTGCATAACGCTTTCATCTTCTTTTGTTATTCCTTCATCTTTGGCACTAACCTGTAAGAGGTTCGTAGTTTTTACCGCTGCACCCTCTGTATCAATCAAAGAAGAGCAGCATTACTCAAATAAACTGTCAGCTAGAGAGCCTAACACATGTCCCCGCTCAGAGGTTGTAAAAGTACCTCTCACACACTCAGACACACATCCGCCCGCACACACACACACAACACACACTGCTGCTCTTCCTGTTTGGGTGAGCGCAGTGGTAAACACACCACGGAGCCTGAACCCAGTGCAAATATTACACTTCCAACAATTCTTTTCAGTTAAACATCATGTTAGAAGAATAACATAGCAGCACTCACACTCACAATCTGAATTCACTGGACTATTAACTTTTAATTTTTTTGGGCTGGATTTTTATTTTATTCTTCAACCTTCTCTTCTGCAGCAACATTTTAAAGCTGCACCAAGCAAAATCTTTGACAGAGGTATATTGAACAGCCAAAAAATGTGATACAGGCAGTAGTAGCAGCAGTAGTAGAGTAATGAGTTGTTCAAGTCAAGTCAAGTTTATTTGTACAGCCCAAAGTCAAATGTAATGTTTCTTTACAAAAACTACTGAGCTGTGAACTGTGGTACAGTTGTAAGTCGTGTCTGGGCACTTCATTCAGTGTTAACACACCTCCTATAACTCTTCCATCAATTACATTCTTTCACATTATTGAACATCCTGGCCCTTTCCATAAAGCCTGAAAAGGTCTCTACCCAGGAAGCTGTATATAGGCTGTAAACAGCTGTCATCATGGTTGTCAGCACACTTCTCCCATCCAGCTGTTATTGGCTTCATTGTAAATGCAAAACAATAAGTGCTTAAACATTGCGACTGCACTAAACATTCTGTGACTTTGTCTAAAGTCATGTGAAAAGGCAGTGTGAGGGAAGTGCGACAAAAGTTCATGCACATGACTAAAATAATACAGACTTCAGATGGAACTCGACTGCAGGGACTGGTGCTGCAAGTCAGCATGGATACACACTTCCTGTCGTTGGGTTTCCACATTCGCTCCACAATCATTAATCTTGTGCAGCCCTTGTGAAACTTCGATGTTAAACACACAAGTGGAGGCAGAGACTGAGAGGGCAAAGGCCAACTGAGCTATTGTTTGAAATATTTGTGTCGTTTTGGATATATGGATATATCTATGTACATTTCCTTCCATCTGTTTAACTTTGCACACAATATAAGGTGCAAAGAAAAAAAAACTTGTAAAGAAAATGTTTTCAAGCTTAAGGTCAAATAGTTATCAGTAAAGTGAGCAACATACTGTATTTCTAATGAATGATGACATTGTGAGAACTGCTTCCACGTATTCTTTAGCATCAGCAACCCACTCAGCTGCCTCTGCTCCTCCAGAAAAATCAAAGTAAGAATAGTAGCAGATAAATATGAAGTAACTCTGTTGGAATTATTGTATATAGGTTATCTCATATTTACCCCTTTCTATAATCATTCAACTTTATAGTCTACAAGCATGCTGTTTGAAAGTTGTTTTTCAGGGCCTTTGACCAACTTGTGACCCTGCTCAGGAAGTCCTGGAAGTGTGTGACCATCATGGATCAACTTGTGACTCTGACCAGAGCATCTTTAAAGTGTGTGTGACCATCATGGATCAACTTGTGACTCTGACCAGACCATCTTTAAAATGTGTGTGACCGACTTGTGACCCCCACTCCTTAGACCAAAAATGACTATGTAAAATAGGGAAATCCTGAAGCCAATAAAAAGAAAGGGTTCGGCAAGGTTTGCTCAGAGCGGGTTGGAGATTGTACACTGAGCAAATCTCTGTCCGTTCTCCTTGCAAGTAGAAACTCTAATCCTGTTGTCTTGTCTCCTTTGTTTGATATGTTACGTGTTTTAGGTTGCCTGAACCTGACAAACTCTAAATTATGTAACGTGGAGTCACAACACAGTAAGTAATGTATTTTTAGGCAACATGAAATATCAATGGATTTGTTAAGAGCTGAATAAAGCCGCTGCTAAGGCTATTTGCTGGTTTTTCCATAGACTGTATACTGTGTTTTTTCCCAGTGGCCACTCGTGGTATTGCAACAAAAAATCCAAACACAGCCCGGAAAGCATTTTTCCCATAGACCATCATTGTAAAAGAGACGTCTGTGAAACTGTTGACAGGATACCTCAAACTGCAGACAAGGTCAATTATGACTCTTTCTATTATGATTTTTTGATCTGTTTTATAGGAGGTTTTATGTTTGTAAAACTTTCTTCAAGCCAAGAAAAGTGATTGAAAAATCTGTGACCACATCATAATGTAAAGTCTATGGACTGAAGGGAAACTTTTCTGCTCATATTCATATATATACATACATATTCAATACACAGAAGTTTATTGGACTGAATGGGTGCAATTTTCGGTTTGGTATCCAGCTCTTATAATACATCCATGGACAATTTTCTGAAATGTAGTACATACATTCTTATTCTCTGGAGGATGAACCTTTTAATCATTCCCTGACTTAGGTCTAAGTACCCCACAGGTCAAACTTAAAAATATAACAAAACCAGTTGTATTTTGAGGTTATTAATATCATGCTAACTGTATTCATGTTGATATACATACAGTTGCATATTTAGTATTCATCTTTTAGCCGGGTTCACTTTAACATTCATGTTGTAGAATGTACAGTATTTTTCTGAAAGCTCCGACATACCAAGCAGGTAGTTCTGGGTCTGAAAAGTGAAGCAATTGGGGTAGTGCCTTAAACCTGCCTTCTTTCTAATAGGACTCTATAACTTTATTGTCTCGATTGTTGTTTTAGTTAATTAAAGTTAATTATAACATTTATAACATTTTGATGGCCTAAAAAAAGTCTTGTGAAGCATTTGGTAGTACTAAAAGACTCTTTAAGGAGTCGACTGTTCAGTTTTTTTCTTTTACCATTATGTACATTTGTTTTAATGGTTTTATGCCTGTTATCGGTTAAAAATTAGCATTAGCATTATCACAGCTTGATTAGCTGTGATAATGCTAATGCTAATTTTTAACTAGACCTTGATGCAACGTGCAAAACGTGAAACATAAGTGATTTGTTCCTGTGACTCTTGTGTTTACATCAGAGTATACAAGGACTTAGTGGTTTGAACCAGTGACGTGCGGTCAGGGGAGGCAGGTGAGGCCGTGCCTTATCATGGAAAAAGACTTAAAAATGAAAAAAATAATAAATGGTTATTTGTCCAGTGACTTGCACTATAACGTTATTTTCTATCTAACTTTACCAGTTTCGGATTATTTTTAATTCAAAATCGCTGAATTTTCACATGTACTGATCAAACACTGAAAAGAGACGCGCAGTGAGGCAGCAGCGAGACGAGCCTCACCATGGATTGCGCAATGACTCGGCTTACTGCGCTGGCATGCTATGCAGTGAGACAGTACAGCTGTACAGCTGTCTCTCTGTATGTCGCTATTAACATGTTCAAACACTTTGACTATATGAACTAAATTTCCATAGTTTAGCTGATGATATAATGTACAGTGTTTGTAGTGTGTTTCGTGTGCTGAGCCGAACCCTAACCCATAAAATGGCTGCAAAAAGTCACTAAGTGAGGCACGCAGTTCTCCGGCCTCATGGCAGGGGGCGCTCCTGATCCCAGTGATTCTTATTACGACTCATTAGCTGCAGAATAAGTGACAGTAAGCTACAACTACAGTGAGCAAGTCGGCAAGTCATCCGTTTTTTTTCCTTCTTATCTGGCCTTTTTTCAGTATGGAGGATTACATAGCAAAATTACGTTTTTTACATTAAATGTGTTTTTTTGTGTGCTACAGTTTGTATGTGTAAAGAAAGCTGATATGAGATTTTAAACATAACCTGTTAACTGCTGCCAATCAAATGGTGAATAAGCTACTCTGTAGGGTTCATATGTTTGTAAATCTGATTGTGATGAAGTCAGTGCCTCACCAGACATGAACCTCACCGCACGTCACTGGTTTGAACTGTTAATTGTGACAGATGGTTTGATCACAGATGGTTGGAGTAATTTTTGGGATTCCTCTTAACACTCCAACTATCATTCTTTGTGCACTTAAAACTTAAAACATTTACATTACTGTCAGGTTTAGGCAACCTAAAACATTAAAATATCAGACACAGGGAGACAAGACACACAGCGTTAGAGTTTTTACTTGCAAGGAGACACGGAGAGATATGCTCAGTACACATCTCAATTCCGTTCTGAGCATATCTGCCGATAACCTCTGTATTTATTTCATTTAGAGGACGTCCCTAGTTACATTGTCGTTGCTGCTCTAAAGGGTGGGGGTCAAACAGCAGCAACGTAATCGAAACTTAACATCTATGCATAAAAATATATCAGCTTCTTGCTCGTCAGACAGCCCTTCATATCGCTGGTTCTTCTTTCCCTCAGCCTCAGTCTGCCTTTCGATTCGGTTCCTGTTCTTCGTCGGGAGCTCAGCAGGGTCACAAGCTGGTCACACTCACACTTCGGAGGCTTCCTGAAAAACAACTCAAGCATACAGCACACTTGTACATTCTAATATAAAAGATTATTTGCAATATAAAAGGTAAATATGAGATAACTTATGTACAATTATTCCAACATTTCCCTCCTGTTTATCACATATTTGCCCAAATTCTCATATCACTTATATCAACCACTTCAAAAGATTTTCAGTTGTAAAATCATTTTTATGAGAACAAATAGGTTTACACTCAGAGTTATGTGTTTTTCTTTTTACTGTTTACCAATCAGGATCATCATTATCATTATCATCATGTCCAAGCAAAAGATACATCTGAGCAAATCGACTATCCACGGGTGTAATGGCAGTAGTGATTAGTCTATTAATTAACGCACGGAGACAGGGAATACAACAACAGCCATACAAAGTCAAAATCACTGCAAAAACTGCAATTGAGACTGGGACAGAAGATACCAGAGTTCTATACTTCCCAAAGGCATTCATCCATGAATCCCACAAGGTGGTGTCAACACCGGAATGGTCTTTCATTTTACCATTCAGTGAACGCAGGCCCTCAATGGCCTTAGTCAGACTGCCATCAGCAGCCGTATTGTTGGGGATAAAAGTACAACACTTTTCCCCAAACATTGCACATACACCACCTTTTTCTGCCAACAGCATATCTAATGCTATTCTATTCTGAAAAGCCATAAGGGAAGTAGCTGCCTGTTGGCCATGTACAGCTTCAAATCCACTCTGAGTCCAATTTCCCAGTTTTTGAACATTGTAATGGATGTAGTTAATCCTGTCTACGTTTTTATTTATGGTACACCACCAACAGAGGGTGGACTCAAATCCTGCTGCAACTTGATCAGCCAATTTGTATTCGCTAGGTACACCGCGTGGAACACCGATAGCATCAATGTAAGACACAGTCAGTCTTAGAGTCATTTTAGCTGAGAGACCTCCTCTACTAGGTTCGGTGGCTTTTAAGATCTTCACTGATTTTCAGGTGTACCTGGACTCTAAACGTCCAGATCCACCCCATTATCAGTCTTTGGCTCACCTCCCCTGTCGGAGTCCTCAGTCGAAATGATCTTTTTTTATATATAACTTTACCAGGTCTAAACATTGTGTCCACGATCTTCCTGTTTCCTCCATACATTTCTTTTAATCTGTTTTTAATTTTCCCATTCATTCTTTCCATTAATCCTGCACTTTGAGGATGATATGCACAATGGTTCTTTAAATCTAGGTGAAACATTATACCAATCTTTTTAATCACTTGGTTAACAAAATGGGTTCCATTATCACAATATATCTTTGCAGGAATTCCATACCTGGGAATAATATCCTTACACAATTCCTTTGCTACTGTTAAAGCATCTGGATGTTTTGTTGGACAGATTTCAATCCACTTTCAAAATGCATCTATTATGACTAGACAATACTTTTTTTCCTTCACTTTGGTCTAATTCTATAAAGTCCATGTGGATAATTTGAAACGGGTACTGAGGTGTAGGAAAACATCCTCTACACAGTCTCAGATTTCCTTGTGGATTATGTTTAGCACAGGTCAAACATGCTCTCCAAAAAATTTTTGAATAAGAATTGAATCCATAAGTGGTATAGTATTGATGTATCTGTCTTACAATTATCCCTCCTGTTGAGACATGTGTTGTTACACCATGGCTCAATATTGCTGCCCATTTATAAAGATTTTTGGTAGGACAGGTTTATTTTCTGGTCATACATAGTACTGTAGGAATGCATCCTTCATTAATTTACATGCTTCAGTTAGAGCTATAAGTTCAGCTGCTTGTGCTGAATAGTGAGAGGGTAGCCGTTCTGCTTTTAACACTGTATTTTGAGTCACTACCGTATCCTGAGTTTTGCCTCGTCTTTTTTTTTTTAGAGGAACTATCTACAAACAAAACTTCCCCTGTTTCTAATGGTTGTTCTTTTAAATCAGCGCTGCTTTTTGCCATTTGCTCTGCTAATTATTGACAATCATACTTCAGGGTAGACATACAAGACAAGTGTCTTGCAGGTGACAAGAATGTGATATTTGTTTGTAACAACAGTGCCGAGGACTGCATGTGGCACTTTCAAAATCAAAGGATGAAACAATACTATTGCACTTGTTTCAGTTGTTGTTCACAGCCATAGAGGCTGCAATAAATGCAATGAGGTAATGCGCAGGCTACACTATCTAGTTTAGATGAAAAATAAACTATAGGTTTCATCTTATCTCCATGTTGTTGCGCTAATACAGAGGTCATAAAGTGACCTTTACAGTCAACCATCTGAACAAATGGTTTGTTATAGTCTGGTAATGCTAGTGCTGTACTGGACACTAACACTTGCTTTATTTCACAGAAAGCTTTTTCAGCTTCTTCAGTCCATTTTAGCTGAAATGTCATTTTAAGGTCTTCTTCATACATCAATTTATTTATCCATTATTTTAGCATAGTTTGGCACCCAATTTCTGCACTAATTTGTCAACCTCAGGAATGACATCATCTGCTTTTTTGTTAAAGGTTTTGGAGCTTGGAGGATTGCAGTTTTTCTGTCTTCCACTATTGTTCTTCCTCCCGCGCTCAGATTATGTCCTAAGTATTTTACTTGCGTCTTACACATTTGGAGTTTATTTTTGCTCACTTTATGGCCTTCTTCAGCTAAATGCTCTAGCAAGGATAAAGTGTCTTTTTTTTTTACATGTTTCTAAATCAGGAGAGACTAATAGCACGTCATCTACATATATTAAAATTTGACTTCCCCCTGGGGGTTGAAATTTTGTCATACATGCACTCATTACTTGAGAGTAAATAGTTGGACTTTCACAATAACCTTGAGGTAACCTGGTATATGTGTATCTCTGGCCTCCAAAGGTAAAAGCAAACCAAAATTGACTATCCTTATCTACAGGCACAGAGAAAAATGCATTACTAATATCCACTACAGTAAATACTTTAGCATCTGGTCTTAAAGAGTTTAGCAGTGTATAAAGATCTGGAACACATGGAGCTCTTTGAATTACAGCATTATTTACAGTTTGCAAGTCTTGCACCATGCGCCATCCTACAGATAATGCTTGCTTTTTAACTGGGAATATAGGTGTATTGCAAGGTGAATCGTTACATTTAATTATCACACCTGCTGAAATCAAATCTTCAATTACTGGTTTGATTCCTTCAAGTGCGTCTTGTTTCAGTGGATATTGTCTCACACAGGGTCTATGTTCTGTCTTAGGTCTAATTTGGACAGGCAAGGCTCCTTTCACCAGTCCAACATCAGTTGGTCCTTTAGACCATAGTTCTTCAGGAATATTCTTTAACGAATCTTCCTCTGCTTCTGTTAACATTACTTGTCACTGTTTGTTAGAGGGGAACACATGCAAATGTATTCCTTCTTGCACTTGTATTTGCCAAAACAGCGCCTTCTTAGACAGGCCTGTTGATGCACTTGCCCACGTGTTTACTGACGTGGCTATCCAATCAGTGACATTTTCCCCTTGCTGGACTATTTTCCCCAAGTCCTTCCATTCTTTACTTTGGTCTTTATACAAGGATATATGGGGTAGATACCAGGACTTGTGCATGCTCTTCTCATAAGTTCTTAAAGATACAGCTGCTACTGCTGTACTTTTGCCGTCTCCATACACATATGTGACTGTGACTTTTGTAGGAGTCATTTGAGCTAATTTAGCCTCATATTCTTTATCTGGGCCTGGGGTTGTTTTGTACCAAAGGGTGTTATGCAAATCATCTTTACTCATTTGGTCTTGTGGTTTTACTATGGCATTTCTTCCTTCAGTTAAGAGTGCATCTGCGGTCTCATGGGGTGGTATCGAGGGAATAGAAATAGTGTGGTAATCCTATCCCTTGGAGAACAAAAAAGTCTCCCTTCTGTAGTTCTGCTTTTCTTTTAACTACAATCCGCCCTTCTGGCGTAGGCACCAATGCCAATCCTAATAACAACAACCCATCTCTCCCAAGGAGGTTAACTGGACATTCTGGAAACATCAGAATGGATAGACGGCAAGACGAGCCATCTGGATCTCTTAGCCACACTGGCTCAGATTCTTCAACTTCAGTTAACTTCCCACTCGCAGATCTCACTACTACAACATTGCCATTAAATTTAGCTTGTGGCACTTCTTCCCTGCAGGTTGTCCTGCAAGCTCCTGTGTCACACAAAAACACAACGGGTTTTCTATTTACCAATAATCTTACTTCAGGTTTCATATCATCCATTTAAAAGGTCTCCATTTGTCTTATCTTGTTCACTCTCCTGAAAACACTTTGCCTGCCATTCCTGGCCTAGTCAGGCTGAATTAGGCTTTTTTTTTTCTGGACAATCTCTTGCTATGTGGCCATCTTTGCCACAACTCCAACAACAGAAAGGGTCCCTGTTCTGTCTATAATCTTCCCTTCCTGCTTCTCCTCTAGCATTTCCTCGACTCCATGTTCCTCTCACATAGTGCCAATCTGGCCCCAAAACAGTCATCCAAATCTGCACCTTTTCACCATTCAGATAATAGGACGTTCCATATCAGCACAGAACTGAGCAACATCTTCATCAACTGTCTGTTTCTTCAATGGACATTTTCTAGCTAAGTGTCTTCCGTTCAGAACATTTCTTGTCTTTCTCTGGACAGCGTCGAGCCACATGTCCGTTTTTACTGCAACACCAACAACACAGCTTTTCTTCGGGCATCTTTGTATATACGTCTTCTTTGCCCTTACTCTACTTTACACTTCCTTCATTCTTACTTTTTCATGGTAGCTTCCTATTTGTACGTTTCTTGACAGGCTTATTTCTTAAAAATTATATATATATATATATATATATATATATATATATATATATATATATATATATCATTACTGAGTCTTAACAATTTCCAACTAGTTTATTTCATTATTATATTATTCTCCTTCCTTATGTATACTCATTAATTTGTACAGGGGTTATACTTCTCTATTTTCTATGTTCTAGGGACGTCTCCCCAAGTTTTTATATTTATTATATTTTAGTACCTTTTAGTTGCTTCTCTTAGTATCTCTATCCGTACGTTCTTAATTTTACCAGGATCCTGGGTTTCAACATATTTCCAATCTTTGGAGTATATTCTTTACTTTAATTTTTTTGTTTACTCGCTTCTTTTCCCCATTTTAGGAAATTTGGTCCAGTTATTCAACACCTAGGGTGTTCTAAAAACTGTTTTCGTCAGTAGGACAGCAATAAAATTCCCTTTTGTGGTAACTCTCACTTCAACTCTTTCGAGTGGAGAATTCTTGCCTTTGCATCCACAAGAGGTTTGCTGTTTACAATCCTACTATCTTGGTATGAAATGAAAATACCTAATGGTATTTTATTTCTACTCACACTCTCATTCACTCACGTACGTTTCACTGAGATTTAAACGTTTACGTTGCAGGACTCTGCTGTCCTCTATTTTTACTTCACACGGATATTCTCGGACTCCGTCGTCCCTCGGTACCTGTTAGTGTCTAGAATTTACAGGGTTTCAAAACAACGCGCAATGACCCTCAGTCAATCGCTTGTTTTTTAAACAAACTCTAACTCACCACTGTTGTCTTTCTTCCCTCTCGGACTACCGTCAACCTTTGGATTCCAGCAGGTGAGTCGAAAACCAGTCGCTATTAACATGTTCAAACACTTTGACTATATGAACTAAATTTGCATAGTTTAGCTGATGATATAATGTACAGTGTTTGTAGTGTGTTTCGTGTGCTGAGCCGAACCCTAACCCATAAAATGGCTGCAAAAAGTCACTAAGTGAGGCACGCAGTTCTCCGGCCTCATGGCAGGGGGCGCTCCTGATCCCAGTGATTCTTATTACGACTCATTAGCTGCAGAATAAGTGACAGTAAGCTACAACTACAGTGAGCAAGTCGGCAAGTCATCCGTTTTTTTTCCTTCTTATCTGGCCTTTTTTCAGTATGGAGGATTACATAGCAAAATTACGTTTTTTACATTAAATGTGTTTTTTGTGTGCTACAGTTTGTATGTGTAAAGAAAGCTGATATGAGATTTTAAACATAACCTGTTAACTGCTGCCAATCAAATGGTGAATAAGCTACTCTGTAGGGTTCATATGTTTGTAAATCTGATTGTGATGAAGTCAGTGCCTCACCAGACATGAACCTCACCGCACGTCACTGGTTTGAACTGTTAATTGTGACAGATGGTTTGATCACAGATGGTTGGAGTAATTTTTGGGATTTCTCTTAACACTCCAACTATCATTCTTTGTGCACTTAAAACTTAAAACATTTACATTACTGTCAGGTTTAGGCAACCTAAAACATTAAAATATCAGACACAGGGAGACAAGACACACAGCGTTAGAGTTTTTACTTGCAAGGAGACACGGAGAGATATGCTCAGTACACATCTCAATTCCGTTCTGAGCATATCTGCCATAACCTCTGTATTTATTTCATTTAGAGGACGTCCCTAGTTACATTGTCGTTGCTGCTCTAAAGGGTGGGGGTCAAACAGCAGCAACGTAATCGAAACTTAACATCTATGCATAAAAATATATCAGCTTCTTGCTCGTCAGACAGCCCTTCATATCGCTGGTTCTTCTTTCCCTCAGAAATGGCAGCTGAAACTAGCCTGTCTAGTTTCAGCTGCCTCTGCCTTTCGATTCGGTTCCTGTTCTTCGTAGGGAGCTCAGCAGGGTCACAAGCTGGTCACACTCACACTTCGGAGGCTTCCTGAAAAACAACTCAAGCATACAGCACACTTGTACATTCTAATATAAAAGATTATTTGCAATATAAAAGGTAAATATGAGATAACTTATGTACAATTATTCCAACAATTACATTACAGTAAACCCTCGCTATAACGCGGTTCACCTTTCGCGGCTTCGCAATTTTTTTAGTGCAGTTTTTTATGCTTTTTTTTTTTTTTTTTTACAGTGCATTGTGTTCTGCATCCTGATTGGCTAAGGGACTGTAGACCAATGTCAACAGTCTCCGTGCCTCGTCTCTGTACAGCTCGCCAAATTTACGTTTGAAAATTTTCTCCATGACAAAACCCACAATGTCGACGAGGGTGGCATGTCTGTTTATAAGTGTCTTCTTGCCCAGAAGAAAAAAAGAGCGCTGACAACTACCCATAACTAAAAAAGACACCTGCACCACAGGTAAGATCTGTGATGGTTGAATAAAATTTGACAACTATTTGACTACATCAGTGTATTCAACAGCAATTTCTGGCTAGTCCTCTTCTCATAGCTACAATGTATTGAAAAGAGACATGAATAAACTTCCCTGCCACAGAGGGTAGGGAAGTTTATACATCTCTTTTCAATACATAGTCATGAGAAGTGAAATGGACTAGCCAGAAATTCATCATAATGACAGTTTCACCAGATATAAGTGGCACTTTAAGCACACTGGTTGAAGATGTAACTCTAAATGTGTTAGTAAATACATTTGTTACTTGTTTCTAATAAGGAAATGGTGCATTTGGACTATTTCCAGCAGGACTGTATCCAAAATTAACTGCTGTACATTGTACACAGCAGTGCTAATGGTTTGAAAGTGATTAGATGTGATACAGCAACTACACCACTTGGGAATTAATTATGGTGCATGAAAAGCAAAGTCCTTCTAAGGCAAGTCATCTCACTCGGCGGCAAAATTGGCCACGCCTCCGGGCAGCTATTTGGCCATAGGAAGACCAACCGGCTATCTAAATGAATAGGGAGAGAGCTGTATCTCCATGTCCCGAGGTCTAAGGGACATAAAAAACATATGTTTTGAAATCACGATGAAAATCAAACTATAATCGCTGAAAGGGTTTGATGGTTTGGTATCAAATTAACGTTTTAAAAGCCTTTTTCCTTACAGGCATCTTGGACTGCGCATGCGCAATACTTCACGACAGTCTTCATTTACGGCAGGCACTGACAGCAAGACGTCATCTTACGCTCACAGCAGAGACAGGAGTTTGCTCACAGTCAACTTTCCCAGATCATGCCACAATTTTGGATAAAGCATTACAAAATATATGTACACAAAGTAGTATAAACTGCTGATCATGTGTTTTAAAATGTCGCTGTTGAAAATGACTTCCAAGTGTCGCAAAAACGTGACCGCGTAGGACCAGCAAAATGATTGGAGCAACGGCACCAGAAGAGGCGGGACATGTGCAAACACCGGCCATCTTGGCGTTACGTAGTTTCCCTATGCATTTCAATGGGAGTGATATGTCTCCTCTTATTATAATGTCTCTGTGAAAAGTCAGTGATTCCAAAATAGACTTGATACATTTTTCAAGGATAAGCTGACAAGAGTAAATGATTAAAAGACTTAAAAAAAAATTTAAAAATTAAAATCTGAATATACTACAAATAGTTAGAAAAACAACACAAAGGACTGGGGCTAAGATCTCTAGGTGTGCTAACATATACTCACTTGTGAAGGGACCTCAACCAGGGGGACAAACCTATCCCAGCAGATTGGCCCACAACTCCACTAAATCAAATAAAACTACAAGGGTTAAACAGTTGGTCCTAATCGCCAACATGTATAAGGCTGTACTAAAAAGGGCAGGCAAAAAGCAGCAGCAGATGGCATCCTATAAAAAGAGACGCAGAGTTAGTTAGCCACCTGCATACACAATAGAATCAAATTGTCCAGGCACCACTTTCCACCATAGTAGGGAAAAGGGTCTACGAGCTGGAGACACCAACAGAGAAACTAAGCATAAAAAACCAAAGTTAGCTCTCAGAAACAAGAACTTCTGGCAGTTATATCTCAGCCTACCGACCTCCGTCCAGAACACATGGCAGCAGAAAAGGAAGAACAAAGATACACAGGTGTCTTAAATAACCTTGCCCTGATTAGAGGTGGGGCCAAGCCTGGGGTTGCATTCAAGACCTACTGAGCTTACGGAGCATTCAGTGTTTGACCAATGGTGGCTATATGGCAGGCTACATACAAATGCATTAATTCATTATTGGTTTGGACGTCCTTTGTGGAATTTGTTGGAAAATTTGCTCAATTTGACCAAAGAATGAAACCTAAACGGTAACATTTGTCCTATTTATCATGAAAAGTGATACATGTCTAAACACCAGCCTGTTTGTTTTTTAATAACACAAAAATGTAAAAGGACTGAACTGATTTATGATTAACATTTTGACACTTTACTGTAATTACAACACTTGATCAGAAAGAAATCCCATTAACACACAATATTAGAATTATGACACTCATCAACCACCACCCAAGCTTACTGTGGTTTTTCCTCATTTTGTCAATCGTCTGCCATTACCCTGTCATGTTTCCAGACTGCTCTCCCTCTGACAGCTTACACAAAGACACTGCAGATCCATCCCTAAACCCAAACTCAGGGTAGAGCAGTTCAGTGAATGTGGCGTGGAAGGTGTGGAGGTGGATCAATGTGTCAGAGGAGACTCTGTAGAAAGAAAGGATGCCAACATGACAGTCAAGATATACTCCTATTCTGTTAGTCTGGACAGAGGGTGGGAGCAGAGAAAAGACCATCAGAAGCAAACAGAGCCCAAGACTTGTCATTCCTTCCCAGCCTGCAGTCATTATCAGTCCCTTTCCGTCCAATTCCTCTGTAAGCTACTCCTAGAGAGAGCCATCCCTCCCTCTCAACCTCCCAGTAACATCTACCAGTCAGACTATTAACACACATCAACGCAAACAAGAAGTCATATCTGTCTGGGTGAGGAGGATATGGCTGCAACTCTTTCACCACTGTTGCCTTTCTGCTGTATTCAGAGAGAAGGACATTTTTGTTTGCTATGTTTGGGTCCAGTGT
This sequence comes from Scomber japonicus, assembly GCF_027409825.1. Taxonomy (NCBI): domain Eukaryota; kingdom Metazoa; phylum Chordata; class Actinopteri; order Scombriformes; family Scombridae; genus Scomber; species Scomber japonicus. Next base: position 37,244,095 of record NC_070579.1, on the reverse strand, counting down.
GAGTTCACAGGCATCTGATGGACAGAAGAAAACTCAATACAGCACAGACAGTAACAGAATGAGAGATATAGCTGAAAAGTGAGATGTGCTATTTTCGACATCCAATGCTATGAAAGCAAAAGTCTTGAGTGTTTGCACAGACAGTGTCAGGTGACTGACCAACTGTGCTGGAAGAGATCTTTGGTCTTTCATAAAAAACTTACTTAAACTGACATTTTGGTAACACACAAAAATCACCAAGCTCAAACTTCAGTTTTATGTGCCTCTAATGTTGAGTGGAAACTAAAGATTAGAATTTGAGATGCCATTCTTATGACAGTCTACAAGCCTGCGTTTCATGCATTCTCCATAGAATGATTTAAAAGCTTTGATTTTAGGAATCCAGCAAAAAACTTAACTTACACTTTCTTAAGCCTGGTGTCAAACATCGCTCTCCATGGTCAACCCTGAAACAAGAAAATACACTCATCAGTTCAATAGACAGGTGCAATGGTGCTACTGTGAGCTCTTTACAGAGTTCCTTATTTTAATATTGAGGGTGAATCTAACCAAAGCTTTTAACCATAGATTGAAGCTTAACACATACTGTAGGTTGATCAGTAAATCGTGAGCCTTTAGGCCCTGCTCCTTCATCACAAGCAGTCCAGTTTGGTACAACATTACTGCTGACGCTAAAGGAATTGTGAACAAGACACCAACATTGTCAAACTTGGCTCTAACTTTTAGTCCTGCCACTTGAGGCAACATGGATTGTACAGTTCCAATCAAAACTTTGATTTAGAAATTGTCTAGAATGTGTCTAAGGTTTTGACTGTCACTGTATTACATGGTCTGAAGAAGCCAGTAGGACCACAGCATCCGTAAACAGCAGAAATGCATTTCTGACACCCACACACTGGTCAGTCTCTATATTTCAGCTACACATTGAGATTCCTTTCATTAATATCACAACAGACTTGTTTGTGATGTTGATGAAATGGCAAAAACCTGGTAGAGCCCAATCCCCACAGAGAACAGACTTAGATTTATTAACAGACTTTATAATGGACTTAAAGCAAAGCAGGTAAAGCACTTTGTGTCATTGTATCTGTATGAAAAGTGCTATACAAATACAATCTAATTAAAGATTAACTTCCAGCACAGAATGTGGACATAGCTTTCACTGTGGTTTTGAAAGGGCCAAGTAGCTCATAATAACAGCTCCATACCACATACTCCTGCAGTATGCCCTACAAGATACACCAGGGACAAGGCAATAAGCCATTACAAGTCCACAAAGCACAAGTTTGAACAAAAGTTGCACAGCTCTTGGGGCAGCCCCATGACCAAGGTTGTTAAAACTGCAACCATGTACCTCAACAACTGTCTGGCTACAATTACACAAGTATCTCTCTGTCTTTTCCGCTGTCTCTTTACTTGCAATTTGTAACAAAAGGCCTGTGTGAAAAAGCCTTTCACATGACAGGTTGACAGTATGATGGGTAAAAGGCTTTCCAAAGGGTAGACCTCTATCAAACAGTGACTAACAATGCTGGAGGTTCTCTCAAGTTTCCAGTGTGGATTCTCAAGTCCAGCAGAGAGCAGTTTTACTCCCATGTTTCTGAGGTAATTGTAGCTCAGGTCCAGTCCTCTCAGATGGGAAGGGTTGGACCTCAGAGCTGAGGCCAAAGATACACATCTTTCATCTGTGACCTAACAGCCTGACAGCCTGCAAGCAGAAATCGAGACTAATCAATTAATTAACAAATGAATGGGAAAATGTGTCTTAAACTGAAATGTATATACTCTGTTAGGCTTTAACAGCAGTGATGCAGTGATTAGATAATATAACTAAATATCCTCATGATGACACAATAATACATGATTGCCAGAATCATGTAGTCAGATAGACGTAAAGAGCAGCGAGGAACTCTTGAACACTCAGATGGACGAAGCAGAACATCTTGTCCTGGTACAGCCCTCTCTCTTCTTTGAAGATCTGTGTGAACATTCCTGAGCACACCGAGGCCTTTCTGATATTGATGCCACACACTGTCAGGTCTGATTCATAGAAGATCAGGTTGCCTTTGTCCAGCTGCTCAAAAGCCAGTTTTCCCAGAGACTCAATCATCTTCCTGCTCTCTGGATTCCAGTGTTGATCTGTCACAGCTACTCCATGATACTTTACATTGCTGAGTTTGCTTTGAATCACCAGAATCACATCTTCCAGTACTGTGGCAGTGATCCAGCAGAAGACTGGGATTTGGCACATGGTGTGGAGGCTTTGTGTTGTCTTGACGTGGAAGATGATCCTGAAGGCCTGCTGCTTGTCTCTGAATCTCTTCCTGAAGTACTCCTCCTTCTGTGGGTCAGTGAACCCTCTGACTTCTGTCACCATGTCAACACACTCAGGAGGAACCTGATTGGCTGCAGGTCGTGTTATCCAGAGACGAGCCGAAGGAAGCAGTTTCCCGCTGATGAGGTTTGTCAGCAGAGCATCCACTGAGGTGGACTCTGTCACATCAGTCAGGATCTCATTGTTGTGGAAGTCCAGAGGAAGTTGACACTCATCCAGACCGTCAAAGATGAACACAACCTAGAACTCTTCAAGCCTGAGGATCCCTGCTTCTTTGGTCTCACCAAAGAAGTGATGAATAAGTTCCACCAAGCTGTACCCTTTTCCTTTCAGCAAATTTAGCTCACGAAAAGGGACTGGGAATGTGATCTGTATATTTTGGTGGGCTTTGTCTTCAGCCCAGTGCAGGGCAAACTTGTGTGTTAAGACAGTTTTCCCAATGCCAGCCACCCCCTTTGTCATCAGTGTCCTGATAGGGGGATCTATTCCAGGTTTGAAGATCTCTTCAGACCTAATCACTGTTTCCCCTGCTGGTTTCCTGAATGCTCTTTCAATCTGTATGACCTCATGTTCGTTGCTGAGCCATCCAGACCCTCCTTCTGTGATGAAAAGCTTGTGAAGATCTCATTCAGCAGAGTTGGGTTCCCTGCTTTGGCAATCCCTTCGAACAAACACTGAAACCACTCTTTCAGATTAGATTTGAGTTTATGCTGGCATGCTGCAGGACATTCTGAATTAGAACAACAATTAAGATAATGACTGCATGTTACATTAAACATTTTTCATATTATTTGATATATTGATACATCATGATATCATGCTCTGCCTATGAATGCCATGTTATCTCTTTGTGGACATTATTACGTTACCACTTAAAACTGAAGCGTTTATGCCTTTTCAATCAACAACAAAGTGAAACTGAACCTTTGAGTTTTAGTTATAACTAGTGTAGATTTGATACAGGATTATAAAAAAATAGGTTTGATAAGCAGATTTGTTAGTGGAGTGCTAACCCCAACCCTACCTGGGTATGGCATGCCATTATACAGAAACATTTAAAGTCATTTTGGAAATGTAATGGACAGTTTTCGCTTTGGACAAATGTAAAAAATGTACAAAGCATCTTACTGCTCTGCAGAGTCAGCCAGCTGATCCTGTTTCATTCTCCTCAAGAAGTTCAGTGAGATCTTCAGAAAAGCCTCTCTGCTGCTCCTTATGTGCTCTCCTGATCATCTATCACATTCTCATCCTCCCTCTTCTTTTCCGAACAGTTTGGATCATCTGGACTCAGAACCCTCTTGAGCCATTTTAGCGCATTCTTCACAAAAGTGATAATGTTCTCCTCAAGCAGCTGGAAAAAAGTGTATTTTTGGAGGAAGAACAGCTACTATCACACAATATCATGTCCTATTTTCCCTAAGACACTAATATAACATAGCAATAATGATTGAAATGTATTTTAGGTAAAGTGAACTTTATGGAAGTGTGGGGTTTATTGTATAACCATTAGAGCCATCAGTCTTCACTGCTACATCATAAAAACTACTATCTTATTCAAACTATTAACTATTCATTTCACTAAAACACGTCAATAGATACGGGTCAAATTTGACCCAGAACAAAAATGGTCGATGGACACATTTTTGTAGCACCTATACATAAGTATAACATTTAAAAAGATTTTCAATTTTGGGCCCCTTTAGGAAAAGTCATCAAATTTCAGGGTAAAAGACATTTGGGGTGTTTTCACAGCTGTCTAATATCAAAACGGGTCAAATTTGACCTGAATACTATGTAAGGGTAAAAAACGCAGTGGTTTTCCTTCTTTGACAAAAAATCTTTGGCTGCATATGCTCACAGGCTTGTTAGAGCACAGTGACAACACTACAGCAAAATGTTTTTACCAGCTAACTTTACTTAGCCATCCAACCCGACAAGCATGATGGACATTCATGGCTCTGGGAGTGTAACCCAGTATCGCTTTTTGATGGTGAGGATTTCTCTTATGTCTTTATCAATCATAGCACTTTAAGCTACAACTTTGATTTATTTTCATAGCTCGGGCCATTGGTTCTATCAGTTATGATAACATGGTACTCAGGTCCAACAAAAAAGGTCTAGCCATTTGGAGGTAAAACAGAAACATAATCTTGGAGAGCTGAAATATTCCCAAAGATTAGCTGTAGGTAGTTGCATGGAATTCAAATGCTTTTGCTACCAGTATACTGACCTATAAAATAACTCAGAAATGAATGGAAGGATTGTCTATTGATAGATAAATACTGTAACATCTCACTGATCTAAAGGATGTTGCATTCAGAGTATTATAAAACTCACTCTGTCAATTCATATCATTTCTTCTAGATGAAGTAAAAGGTTTACATTTACACACCATGAATATGTAGTCTTGGATATGTCATTGATGAATAACAAGATTGATTTCCAGAGGTTTTTAATTTTTTTTGTAGTGTCAGATTAAAGAAATGGCTCCCATAGACTTCCATTATTTAAAAAATGAATTGAAGTCTATGGGGCAATGGAATAAAATGGCAATGCACATACATGACACAGACTGACTGACTGACTGACTGACACTCTCACACACACACACACACACACACGTACACACACACCTGTGCCTTTGAAGTAAGGCCTTGTTCACATAGAGGTCCAGCTAAGTAGCGTGTTTAATAACACGACCTCGGGAACTAAATAGTGACAAATCAGAGGTGTGGGAACTGGTACTTTGTTTATACAGGGGAAGAGAGTATAAATGTGGGCAGCTCCAGAGCTGTACACTTCTTTAACCCTGGCAAAATGGATCTACACAGTGTGAGACTGAGACAGAGAATCACTGATTTTGAGGAGATCACTGAGATACAACGGGTTAGCAATAATGAAGAAGAGGTAGAGGAAGAGGATGAAGACTTGGATTCCAGTTCTGACGAGGATGCATCCGATTCCGACCGGGAAGATGACCCAGTCCCTGCAGACACAGAAGAACCGTGGGCTGAATGGAGGTATTGTTATTAAACACGCTACTTAGCTGGACCTCTACACAAGGCCTTACTTCAAAGGCACAGGTGTGTGTGTGTGTGTGTGTGTGTGTGTGTGTGTGTGTGTGTGTGTTAGTCTGTCATGTGTGTGCATTGCCATTTTATTCCATTGCCCCATATACTTCAATTCATTTTTTTAATAATGGAAGTCTATGGGAGGCATTTCTTTAATCTGACCCCCTGGAAATCCATGTGAGTATTTCCCTTTTGAACTGAAGGGAATCAAAGGCTACAGGCTTTCCTGATTAACTAAATGATATTATCACTTCTAGATTTCTTTTAGACCTAAGCAGAAAGAATAATAGAATCAAAATAAAATAAGTAATTATTATATTAAATAAAAAACCTTGAAAAAACTACTCAAGTACTGAGTAACTTTTGAGTAGCCTGATTTATTCATCAAATAAGAACATTAATCATTCAATCAAAATAATAATCAGCAAATTCATGTATTTTAAACTTTAACTTCCACAAAAATAAATTAAATCTTTATAAAACTAACATAGTCAAAGGAACACAAATACATTTATATTCTTACATATATAATTTTCTACCCAGAAGTGGGTAACATTAGAGTAGCCAAAAATTGTAACGTTACTCAAATAAGAGAATTGTTACTTTAGAATAATATTGCTCAAGTAAAAGTAACTAGTTACTACCACCTCTGTACCTAGCAAGTGATTTAACACAGTACATAGGTAACAGTTAACAATTGTTAACTAGCTTAACTTGATATATTGACATCTATTAATTAGTCATCATTTAAACATTATCTACATGCAACAGCATTATTCAACTTACATGGTTTGTTTTGGAAAAACTGAGTAAAGTTTTTTGCCTCTTGGCTGGTTTGCTGGTTAAAACAGATCTGAATCGACATTTGTGTGATTCAAATCACAAGACATATATCTCTATATGTCTCTATCTCACTGCTATATGATGATTACAACACTTGCTTTCCATGTCACAGTGGACAACAGAAGGAGATATGACTTAGTAACCCATGATGGAGATGCTCAAATGTTCTTACACTAGCTAAAGAATTATTCTTGCATTTAGATATGCATGACTTCTGTTCATTCCTCTATATTACATGCATGAATTAATGCTTTTTTTCCCTCCATTATTTCCATAATCTGTTGTCAGTTGCCTTCCGGCAGAAGATGCTGCTGCTTTTGGACCAAGAGCACGTGTTACAGACACTTTCTTTCCTCAGGCCATCTGTAGGCTCAGCACTGTCTGGATGTATGCAATATACACATTCTGCCCGTCATTTTATACTGCTGTGGTCAGGGGCGCATTAACATCACTGGAGGCCTCTGGGCTACAGAACTTTGAGGGCCCCTCCACCCTGCACCCCCGCTACAGGATTTTATCAGCCCCCCCATCCCCAAGTGATTGACACTGTAACAGGTGGAGGTGGTAGGACCCAGGTGCAGCACAGAACACCAGTGAGCAGTTTTAAATAATCTTTAAAGGTAACTGAACAGGTATAGACAGAATGTGTAGGGTAACAGGCAGGGCTCAGGGTTACTGAAGACAGAGTTGGCAGCAGGTAAGATAATGCCAGTGGCACTCACAGACATAAGGTTGACCAAGCTGGAAGTTCTGTGCTCTCCTGACAGGATTGAAGCCAGAGGAACACACAGCCACAGGCAAACAGGAACAGGTAATATTCGGGGTCAGGGACAGAAGGCTGGTGCATTTACCGGGGAAGACACAAGGAGAGCAGGTCAAAAACAAGCAGGGTCAAAACCAGGAAAACAGTCTGTGAATAATTGCTGGAAGGTCTGGCATGAGTAATTGTCAATGACGATCTGGCAAAGAGTGAGTGGACAACAGGAGTATATATGCTGGCTTGATGACAGATGGTGTGCAGCTGAGAGTCCAGGTGATTACTGATGAAGCCCAGGTGAACAGAGTTAACTGATGAGGTGGGTGTGGCTGATTAGCAGGAGGAGAGCAGGGGTGTGGTGAATGGAAAGTTACCAGCAGCAGGAGAAGAGCAGAACAGACTGTGACAGACACACTATATTTTGCCTATAAAAATTCAATACAAGGTCATCTATGGCTCTGTGCCATTTACTTGTACCATTGTATGTACCAATGCACATTAACTGACTCATCAGTTGTTTGTGATTTTATGAGTCATCCACACATTTATCTCATCAAGGTAAGGCTATAGCCTTACTTAGATGTAGGGGCTGTAGTTCTTTAATGCTCATGTATGTTTTTACTATATGTGTCCTATTTTTGTATCAGTGCAACACAATAAGGACAAGTTTCAGTTTATTATGCAGTGGTTGCTTTATTCCAGTATTTATTTCTTTTTTACAACAATAGAAGAAAGTCATTCAGATTTATACCCTGTATGTACATGTTGTACCTTTCAAGAAATGTTCCCTAGAGTAAAGAGGGAAGTCATGACCCACTTGTATGTGTATATCTTATTCAGTAGGAATCCCCTTTACTGATGATGCATGATGATTTTGTTTGGCTATGTGTTCATCACATCACAGCTAAGCTAAACCAATATCAAAAAACTACCAAAAGCCATGAGCTTGTTTGACACTCAATCAGCCTCACTGGATCACTATTGTATTTTGGTGTCACTACATTTGTTGGCTCAGTAAATTATAAAAAAAACAAAAAAAACAAAACAGTTAGCTGAAGCACAAAAATGTAATTTTCAGCCCAGCTTTTTCTGTTTCTTTTCCATTACAACACTACCACTCTCTGACCTTTATTTATTTCTCCCTCTCCAACATGTAAACCCTTCCCTTGGATTGTCCTCTTTGTGTTGTGTGTTTTTATGCGTGTGTGTTAGAAGGGGTTGATGCGTAGTCCTGTTCCCAGTGGGGAGAAGGGGTTGACTTTAGCCCACATTAGAGCATCGTTAAGGGAGATAGCTGATTTACTGTCCTCCAGCAAAAACACTGGACCCTGCGTATAAAGACAAAAAAACAGCAATTCATGTGAAAGGTCACACCTTGTCATGACATATCAGTGTAGACAAACACAAACACTAATAAAACACAGGCACACACACACACACCTGTATTCTGTGTCCGGTGAAACAGGACAGTTGGACGTCTGAGTGACTCGGCAGATTGGAGCCGGTCACGTAATCGGCGCCACACAACACCAACGCAGCTGAGGGAGGGAACACACATGCTCTAATTGTTAATGATGACGCATAATATGTTCTCATGTTTCACCTAATATCTGTCAAACACTCTGCCAATTTAATAGCTAGTGCATTATTATTATTCATGGAGCCCAGCCAGAGAATATTACACTCTGCTTCTTCTTTTCCTTCCTCCATGCGTCACCTCTTGGCTCCTATCTCTGAGTTTATTTGCCTCCTTCTCTGTATTGTCTTATTAGTTTAAGATCAAAGAGGCAGCTAGTCCATCCAAATACCTACAGGAGCCAATCACTAATCAGCATGCTTAGTCAAATCAGCTGCAGATGAGGCTCACTGTCCTTGTCAGCATCAACACTGTAGATATAATCACAACTATAGTATAATGGCCTTAGCTGGAACTGGTTACTCCATATGTCTATGGTTCTAATAATGTTTGGTGTTTGGGCATGATGTTGACAGATTGTGAAAACAAATTTCCCCATAGGCCAATAAAGGCTATCTATCCATCCATCCATCTATCCATCTATCCATCCATCCATCTGTCCATCTATCCATCTATCTATCTATCTATCTATCTATCTATCTATCTATCTATCTATCTATCAGGAACTATTTCATTTTTTTTTAATTAAGTCATTATTAGTCCACTTAAATACACTGTAGGTGGATCAAACATGTAATATTTATCATTTGTTTGTGGTTACACCATTTGACATTTTCAGCAGCATTCAGTCTTACTTCTGGTAAAAACAAATGGTTCAAATGTCATTTTAAATGATATAAAACCAACCAAAATACTAATGTACATTTTAACAAACCTGATACTGCTTTTAAAACTAGTTTTAACATATTTTTGAAGCGCTCATCTTGCCAATCCTTATTTGGCACTGACCCTTATACAAAAATCTAACATGTCTTTTAAGAGCAGTGTGTGATTTTAATGATAAACTGTTATTTTTACCAGAGTCTATAGGCTGGATTCTCCTCTCCAGGCAGCTGAACTCTTCTCTTTGACTCTCAGATGGAGGACTGTTGAAAACACACACACAGACAGAGAGATGCATGTGATGCTGCATACACAATATAGAGGTATAATAGTGATTCGTGAAGAGTCACTGTCAGTCAAACTATGCCAGTGAATTCAAAGATTTGGTGGGTATGTATGTACTATATCTGTAGATCTGATGTGTGAGTGTTGGACAACTGCTTCCATGAATGGCCTGTTCTTTGGGAAGTGATATAGAGAGCAGTGTTCTGTGGTCATCTTTGCAGCAGTGTTATCCACTCTCCTCTTATATACCTGACATCACAGATGCAAAGCCTACAAGCTAACTCTGGCCATTTGAAGTCAGACTGTCAAGACGCTCTTAGCTCAATCATGTGAAAGCTTCCATCTCCAGCCTCATTGATTGTAACAAAGCTGTGCAGCACTCCAGGCTCCTCACTGGTTCACTTCACCTGAGGCAGCTTTCTACTTCAGAAAGCTGTTAGATCTGTCAGTCGGGCAACATCTTGATCATCCTCGTCATCACATCCATCTCCAGAGGTGATTCAGAGGCTCTTCATGTATCTCAGGTCGGCTTGACTCTCCTGTGTTGCCGTGGTAACTGGCCTCAGGCCTTCGCTCTTATCTCTGCGGGGCTGCTGAGAGTACGCCTGATTACCATGTAGTGACTGTAGCGACCTCCTCAGTGTTCCACTCTTCACCATCTGACTCTTAAGTGATTCTGCATCATGTCCAGCAGATGGACAAAGAGGAAGCTCAGTTATCATCTTCCTCATTGAACCTCTTATCACAGTCGGCCCAATTGGTGTAAATATGTATGGTTTTTTGTAACCTTAACCCAAAATTGTACTTCATACTGTTCTTAATAACAGTCATTTGTAATAACATTCATTCTGTGTTTGTGTGTGTGTATATGTGTGTAGGTGTAAGTCACTTTCAGGGACACAAACTAGACTTAAGTGCAGACAAAAGTCGTGTCCCCAATTGATAAAACTCAGATTTCTGGGTCAGTGGTTAAGGTCAGGAATAGGTTACAGTCAGGGTAAGTCTCCAGGAAATGTATGCAAGTCTATGTAAATTTGTGTGTGTGTATGTGTATGTGTTTGTGTGTGCGTGTGTGTAACCTACTTGCTGTTACTTTGTGTGCACGCCCGCCAGGCATCTAGCTCTACGGACAGCTGCTCGATCTTCAGAGGAACACACACTTCCCTCCGCTTCAACAACTGACTGAGATACAGAGAGGAGAATATAGCACTTGCACTACCGACTCATTATTAATCCAATTTCCACCAGATTATGACATTTATTTAACAGAGACAAAAGGAATCCTGTGTCAGCAGGGATCAAACTATGATTACAAACACAGACTCATCATAAGAACATACCTGGTGTATTCATAGAGTGCAGGTACAATGCTGGAGTACTGTCTTCTAATGGACAGCAGACCTCCGATATAACCACATAGGATCAGCAGCTCACTGCGGGCTCTACACACACACACACACACACACATACACACACACACACACACACACACAAACAAACAAACAAAGATCTATATGATGATCAAACCCATCATAAAGTAACATCATATTGGAGGATAATGAAAATAACTACTACTAATAAAGTAATGATGGTTTTACTCTGTCAGCTTGGCCATGATGAGGCGGTCAGTTCTGATGTAGCTCATCAGGTCCAGGATTGGCTGAACGCTGTCCACTGTCCAATCAGATCCAGTCAGCTGTTCTGGTAAGGATGAACATTAGAGAGAGTTTTTGATTAAACATTTAGATTCTTGTCTTCAGTTTAACTCTACAGTTGTAATGCTAAGTGTAAAGTAAAGCACTAAGCAGTTGTAAGACATGTTTGGATTGTAATTACAACATTTTATATCAGGCCTATTTTTTCTAGTGTCTTCATAAGGATTGTTTTAGAATGTGTTATTTTATAATATAAATTACACTTGTATCTGCCTTTAACTGAATGAGAAGGCCATCATGTCAAATCCAAACATTCCCAAGTATTCCCAGTGTTTATCAGTTTTCAGGTCACTTGAAGTTCATGTTTAAACTGTGCAGACATCATGTTAAGCAGTTGTTGACACTGAGTTGTTAATACCTTTAATGTAATCTATTCCTATCTGAAGGGCGTTCTCGGGTTCGGAGCTCAGAAGGTGAAACTTAACAGCTGAGAACAGATCTCCTTCACACATGGCTTCCTCTGCCAAGGCTTTGCACTCCTCTAATGAAGGGAGACCGCACTTGAATGACAAACAACACACAATTACAGTCACTGTAATCCGCATAACTATTGATATCATTATCAATAACAAACATGGAGCTTCAATTCTGTTATATGGTTCAATGACATATTTTTGTGTCCATGTGGTGATTAACTTGCACACATTCTTTTTTGTGGATCCAGCATCAAATTTCTGCTTTTAATCCATTTTGAGAGAATATATTAGATGATTATGGCAAAAATGTCTAAGTGGTGTAACCATAAAAACGTTCTACCAAATAATTCAACTTGCTTAAAAACATTAAATTCTCAATAAAACACACAATAATGGAATATTACATTTAATCTGGGGAATCATGTCAATCAGGAACCATTTACATTTTCAAATAATTATTTGTATAAGTACACTTAAATACACTGTAAGATATTTCTCATGATTTTGTGGTTACACCATTTGACATTTTGAGCAGCATTCAGTCTTACTTTTGGTAAAAAAATGGTGCAAATATCATTTCAAATGACATAAAAGCAGCAAAAATACAAAATGTACATTTTAACAAACCTGAAGCTGCTTTTAAAATATTTTTAAAGATATTTTTGAAGTGCTCATCTTGCCAACCCTTATTTGTCACTGACACATATACATTAAACAAAAGCTTTAAAGGTTGGAAACTCACCCTTTCGTGTAATTGGTTGATGTCATCGGTGCTTCCTGGGTAGAATGCACACAGCTTAGCCAATAGAATGTCATTCTCAGGTATCATTTGCAGGAGGTCAGCTGACAGCTCCCTGAATGTAAACACAGCAGAGAACTGAGGTAACAATGAAAAAGTCAATGTCATTACAGCTGGCTTATCTCCAACTTCAGTGATGGTAATCTTAGGTAACTTCTCACATGACGGTGGTTATCATCTAGCTGGATATGAGCATGTGAAAAGCAAATATAAGCTCACAGTTAAACATGATTGATTACATACAAGGATAATAAAGCATACTCTGACTGGAGATATGTGCTGATGGAAACTCACCATGTAGGTATCGTCATGTACTTCCTGGCCAAGAGTTCAAGGCAGTAAGCGGTGCTTTGATTGGCTGCCTCTCCTAGGACGATACCCACACACGCAGCCAACTCCAGCTCATTGCCTCGGATCAGACTGCACATGGCTAACTGGAAACACACACACACACACACACACACACACACATTTGACACATCATTTTGTGGCTATAATTGTATAAAAAGTAATATCACATACCCAAACATGTATGTACCTTGATGTTGTCCACAGCTAAGTGACAGCATGCTGCCAGGACAGAGCAGCCATCCTGGAAGTACCACTCAGCGAGTTCCCTGCATACCTTATGGAGGAGACTAGGCAGAGAAAGAGCAAATATGATGTTAGAGGGATTGTGATCATAAAACATCAGCTCACATTTAGAGAAATCTAAAAAAAAAAAAAGTTAAATTAACAAAATGCCTGGTAAACCTACCATAACATAGCATAGCATTAAGGATAAAGGGCATGATTTTACAGTAACTTCAATTTACTGTAAACACATTAGCAGCAATGCTACAGTAGTTACATGATGTCAATGTCCTGCCAATAAAATGATTTGATTTGAATGTTTCATCATAGGCAGTTTGTGTATTGTACTCCTTCAGCGGTTGCAATAATACAATACATTTGAATGATGAATCAGAATTTACTTATATCAATGGTCTACCGTCTAGTTTTCGTCTTCTATCACAGTTGCAGGAAGTTCTCTGTAATTTTCCACACTGTTTGACATATTATTGTATTTTTATAGTAACTTACTGGCAACAGTGTTGCAAAGGTGTTGCGAGAAATTACAGAGAACTTTGTGCAACTGTGTTATATGACGAAAACTAGAGGGTAGAGATGGGGGGATAAGATAATCCAAATGACTTTATGACTGATTGACTATGACTAATTATAATGCTATGACTTTGAAAGCTGTGAGTTTGCAGAACTTCAAATTTCACACACTCTCATTGCAGCGCGTGGGTGAGAGAGAGAAAGAGATGGTTTCCTGATCCCACCCCAACCCTCTGTGTAAGTAAATTCTGATTCATCATTCAAATGTATTGTATTATTACAACCGCTGCAGGAGTACAATACACAAACTGCCTATGATGAAACATTCAAATCAAATCATTTTATTGGCAGGACATTGACATCATGTAACACTGCTGCTAATGTGTTTACAGTAAATTGAATTAAAAAAATACAAGTTACTGTAAAATCATGCCCTTTACCCAAGTCCTTCAGTTCAGTGCCAGTTTCAAGTTCAGTTTAATTTGGATAACAAATGTAAATAAATAACAGAGTGTTAACATTTGTGTGTGTGTGTGTGTGTGTGTGTGTGTGTGTGTGTGTGTGTGTGTGTGTGCATTACCCCTGATACAGCTGTTTGTTATCCACATCATTAGTGGTGTGGTTGACTGGAGAGCTTTGAGGTGTACGAATGTTCCCTTCACAAGCCCCCTAAAGATAAAGAATATCATTATTTTTTCTATTCATCATTCTCACATGACATATTTGTGATTGTGAATGTATGGGTCAATGACAATTTTTGTGTCCATGTGGTTTAGTCAGATTTAAAGGGTTAAAATGTGAAAATAAACGTATGAATAACTTGCACACATTCTATTTCTGTGGACCCAGTATAAAATTTCTGCTTGTAATCCATTTTGAGAGAATATATTAGAGGATTATGGCAATCAGGAACCATTTATATTTTTTAAATGAAGTAATTATTAGTATAAGTCCACTTAAATACACTGTATGTGGATAAAATATTGAATATGTATCATTCTTTTGTGGTTAAACCATTTGACATTTTCAGGAGCATTCAGTCTTACTTTTGGTAAAAAATGGTGCAAATGTCATTTCAAATGATATAAAACCAAGTAAATGTACATTTTAACAAACCTGATGCTGCTTTTAAATCTAGTTTTAAGATATGTTTTAATTGCTTATCTTGCCAAACCTTATTTTGCCATGTAATCTCTATGTAAACTTGCAGCAGACAGCGGCAGACATCGATATTATCAACACCATTTAACCACCAGGACCCAACTAGCACACCACAAGTTAATATGCCCACTCTTTCTCTGTACCTGTGCTATTAGTAAGGCTTCCAGTAATTGTCCTCTGCCAGTGAAAAATGATACAAGTTTTTTAATGTCTCCTGTGGCGATGCAGTATGGGATTGCATCATCATTATCCTCAGCCATCAGCTGGTCAGCTCTCCTGCAACGTGACCATAATGAATCCAAGAGATACAACAACAACAACAACAACAACAACAACATTTATGAGTGGAGCTTTTCATCTTTAACTTCTGCAGAATCTGTGACATCAAGTTGTAAGAAGAGATTAATCATCATGCCTAAACTAGACTGTAGGAGTGTGACAGATAAAGAATGATAGAGCTTTCCACATAACAATGTTTGCTTAATAAATCCTGCTGGAAACAAAAGGGCATTCATGTGTAGTGTGAGGTGTAAAACCCTCTGCAGAGTACACATTATGTTGTTTTCTTTACACTCTGTATCTTTATTTTATTACTCTAAATTGTATGAGGTATTTTGCCTGTTCTGCAGCACAATCAGCTGTTTAGTTTTTCACTCTGCTTGCTTTTTGCAGAAGCATACTCTAAGCTTCAAGACGTCTCTGTTACCATTTTAAAAAATGTTACTTAACACTGCCCTCTTTAATTTTACTTTTATAATCTGTGTTTTTTGGTTCAAGAAAAAAAAAGAAAAAGCTCAAAACAATGAGCCTTGTCCAGATTTAACCACCAAACAAGAGTTTTAGTGGGTGAGTGTCATAAAAGAAACAGTTCTGCATCCCAGTTCAACAGCCTTGAAAAAAACTCTTCTTTTGTCAAGCTTAAAAAATGTTTCCTGTGTCAGGAAGCTGGTGATCCAGCTGTATGGATTATATTATGGGTGATACTGCCTCTTTGATACATCTCATTATTTCCTCAGATATCAGCATATTGTGGAGAATCTCGTCTAATCTATGCAGGTCTACATTTGCAGTATATTTGCAGATTTTCACGTCTCAGCTGGACAACATGTGATTTTGTTGACATGGCGCTGAAACGTAGCTTACCTCTGCATCAGTTTCTTCCAGTACTTCATGGAGACTCCTGGTGCCACAGATAAAGCTTTCTCCCACTGCAAGGGAAACAGATCATGCTCCCTCTTCATTACTTTCCATTACATTCTCAATATACCATTTTCTTTGCTTTAATTTCTTCTCATAATAGAGATAACACTGATTGGTTTATAATAATCTGTATAAACGCTCCCCTCTCTCAGGAGTCCTATATGCTAAACTATCTTCTTTTTTTTTTTCTTTCACCTTCTGGTTCAAAAATGTTAATCCACTCCAGTACAATATACATACATTTGCATTTGATGTGATATAATCCAACAGGAGAATATGTGTTGTCAGCAAATGATTAAAGAACATGCTGTATAATATTAAAAATGGTCAAAGTCTTTTTTCTTCTTTTTTGAGAGGGGAACAACACACACATACTGTACCTGTCCCAGCTCCACCATTAATTCACAGTATCTTTGAATCTGTCCCAGTCTCAGGTGGATATCTGCTGCTTCTTTCAGCCTCTCCTCTTTACTGGGAGCTCCGATACCTCCTCCAAATTTAGACATCTTAACTATAGTGAGCTCCTGGGCCTCAGACTATGAATGGAAGACAGTGAAAAAGAGAAGTATAACACCTTTTACAAACCTGAATGGAGGAAAACTGAAAATTTGAAAGGGGTAGTCTTTTGTATTTTGTGCTCATTTAGTCCGTAAAGTAAATAGTTAGTATGTTGATTGGATTGGAAGTCTGTTGTTAAATGACTCTTACTGTTTTAAACTTGAGCAGGTGTTTCATGTGCATCACTCCCTTGCTGTAGCTGCCTGGTAACAGCGAGTCATCCTGGCCGCAAATGACTGACACCAGGTCCCACAGGTTACTGCTGCCTCCTGGTGGCTGTGAGAGGATAAAATACACACAAACATCTTCATCAAAAAATATTTCAGAATAGTAGTTTCCATTTGTATGTGAGTCAGACCTATTAGATTGATTCTACAAGGTGGTGCAGCTTATTAAAGGTGATTTAAGTGTATGTATGACTCAAATCATAGTTTTTTGTTTTTAATTAGCTGTTGTTGATGTGGAAGCAGGAAAACATATGACTCAAAGAGAACCCAGAAAAGGTAATTGTGTCCATTGACTTTCAAACTGTTAAGTATTCATTGATTTGATTAAAATTCTGAATATCTGCTAAAAACAAAAAGCTGGACCTCTACCTACATGCAATAAAGAGTTGCTGTATGTATTTAGGCTTTTTCATTCTCTAATCCTTCTGTTTGATTTGCCTTTTCAACATAAGTCAACATAAAATGAAGGGTGTGGAGGAAAACCTAAACTGTTTAATTGAGTTCTACGCAGAACAAACAAAGCTGCACTTTCACTGAGGCTCCAGATAATGTCAGGTAATCTCTGAACGCTTAGAGCAAAATCTACAAGGACATAATTTATCTATAAACAATGAAAGATATACACTGCATGGCTTGTCATCCTTCTATTGATACCTTTTCACTGGACTATGTGAAAAGTTGTTAAGAAGAAAATTACAGAAGTTTTATCTGCAAGTGTTTTTTAAAAGCCTGCAGTGTCAATTAAAGGCCAGAAGAGGGACACAGAGAACACAATAGAATGAACAGAATAGACTTGGGTTGCTAATTATGTTCCTCCATTTTCCAGACTGTTCTGCAGCCTCTGGCCCATTAATCAGCCACATCATGTTATGAGTACATGTCCAAGCAACATAGAGAACCTTAAAAATGGATGTGCAAGAGGATGTGAAATTCAAAAATCAAAAGTTTACACACACTTTCCCATTCATTGGAATGAGACAGTATGTCCAAACTTTTGACTGGTACTGTTTTATATCAGTATTTTTAAAATAAATTCTAGCTTTCCCATTGTGAATTATAAAAACATTTGTGGTTAAACTTGTGCGGATGGCATGTTTGTGTTGTTGTTGTTGTTAGCACCAAGCTCCTCACAGAAGCCTAGATGTAAGGGTTGAACTGAGGGTGACAGATTGTGTCTACTGCTTGTGTTTTTCTTTTTCTTTTGCACCCATATGTTGATTTGTTGTCACCAGCATGTTGCAAGTTATTATTTGTGTGGGCTGAGTAGGCTGTGGAACAGAATTGCCCTTTTGGAATAAATAAATTATCCCATATGGTAGTTTTTGATCAATTACAAAGGATTCCAGAACACATGCAGCAGCAGCATGTTTGTAGAACCTTGTGATAAATCCTCTGTGTGTTGTGATAAGCTGTGTGTTGTGTATCTTGAGATACTTTGACACTTGACTGTCTCCAGGCAGGCAACATCAAACTGAATTCAGTGCCATATCATCAAATAACATCATCAACGACACATAAGTATTAAGAATGTAGTTACCGAAAAGCATTCAGAGAACCAGCGTAGCTTCTTGGCCCTGATGTCTATGCTCAGTTTATCCAGCTCCTGCTTGATGTCTCTAGACACTTTACCACAGAGCAGTGGTGGGGAGCCAGGAACCATAGCTGTGTCTGCAGAGACACACACCCAGCACAGGTAAATAAAGCCTTATAATAGATCACTGTAAGATAGAATAACATGAGTCTCTTCTTACCAGTGTTTCCTATGATCTTCTCCCAGGGCTGGTTGGTGAGGATGTTTAGCAGCAGTGGGGAGATGAGTGGTGTGAGAGACCACAGCCTCACTGTGCTGTCTCTGCTACAACTGGCCATGGTGAACGGACGACTCTGGTGACATGTTAAACCTACACACACACACGCACAGAGTTTGTATATGTTGGTGGTGAGAAGGCCATCAGAGAGCTCAGGTTTAAAACCCAGTGGCAAACTCAAAATTTCACTTGGGCTTGTGTTATGTGTTACTTTATGTCTGCCTTGGAGGAGGAAAGTGTTTTTAACTGGAGCCATCTGCTTATTTACAGAAACACAGCTGTAGAGAGTAAATGGTGGTCTCACAAAGACAGGATGTCTCAGTATTTTAAATGAACTTCCTGCAGGCTTGCCTCAGTCCCTGCTGTTAATCTCCTTTAGGTTTCTCATTTGCAACTTGACAAAAAGCTGCATACAGTATGCAATCTGTCTAGTCTGTGAAATATAACACCATACTGTATCATGCCTTTCTAAAACCAATAAAAACTGTTCATATTCATATAGCTTTAGACTCATATGAACACATCACAGCATATTTACTTGATTCGTTTTAATTTAATGCAAGACATTTTACACCCATCATGTACCTCCAAAATAGTCTGGTAGGTTGCTTACCATAGACATCAGCTCCGTGGTCATACACTGTATCTAGACATGTGCCGTCTCTCGTATCCCAAACCCTGATTGTATAATCCCAAGAACCTATGGACAAATACAGTAATTTAAATAAAACACACTCAGATAATATAGTGTCACCACTTTAAAACTCCACTGCACACTGTACACCTGCTATTAAACCACTAATAACCTAAAATACAACACCATTAGCAATAACTTAGCAATACTTTTCATTACTATATTGGATGTGATAGAAAACTTTGTCATGGATATAAAGCATGTCTTGTGTGTTCACGAGAAACCAAGTTTTACATTAGGTAAAATGACTAATATTACTGGTTCTGTGCACAAGTGGACTGCGGTCTATTAGCAGGGCTTGCAAGAGTTTCATTTTAAGCTTTCTAAATAAGCCACCCAGTGTGATACAGCATTTAAACATTGGAAGCTTCAATATTGAAACAGAACTTATATTAAATGTGTTGGAGAGACTAATTTTGATGCAGCTAACATTAGCCATATAAGCTAACCGTGACTGATGGTGCTACAAACAGTAAATTCAACCTTTTTATATGGGCCAAGTTACTTAAGCTTTTACTACTAGTCTAATCACCTGAGCACATGTACTATATATAGCACAGGTGTAGGCTGCTATGGTTATGTTGAATAGATAGGCTAAACATTGTTGTGTAGCATGTAGCTTCACGTCTTAGCTATAGCACTAAATTTGTTGTGGTGGTTAGCTACAGCGGATATAAACAGATTTTTTTTATAATTCCAACATACAAGCTCCTCAAAAACACTGAGAATCTCAAATGTATGCATTCACTAATGTATATGTAATTCCCAACATCTGTCACTAGATGTTACTAAAGATCTATCATTTACTGCCAGCTCATTTCTTATGTCAGAGGTCACAACTACTTCTTTCCCCGTTTCCCCTCTTTAAACATGGACTATATCTTCTATTTGATTAGTAGTAAATGTCTTACAACTAACTTAGTTTTCAATACTTCTTGTCTGCCTTATATATCAAGTAAGATGCAGCAATGTAGAACAAAAGATAACTGGAAAAATCAAGACACAAGGACCAAAAAAATCAGTTTTTTTTATGAGTGTTATGTTACTTTTAGTGACATTACCTGAAATGAGGAGATAAGGAACCTCTGTGTTCCACATTAAGCCTCTGACCGGAGCTGTGTGACCGCTCAGCACATTGATACAGGCGTCCTGTGTGTAATCCCATATCCGAACAGTACTGCCCAGACAGAGACACACAGGGATTCCTCCTTTAATTGATTTCACATGATTATACTCAAAGGCCTGATCCGTATTTTCTTCACCCCACTCACCCGTCATCTGATCCAGAACACAGTATTCCTTCTCTGAGCGGAGACCAGCGGACGTGGAATACTTTAGCTAAATGCCCAGTGAAGACCTTCAGAGGCTGGTCTGAGCTGGTGGCCAGGTAGTACACGCGAACATTTTTATCCTCACAGCCTGTAGCAATCATATCCCTACAAAGACAGACAGATTGTGGACATTATGTGGCCACTTGTTTGTAATTACCAGATGAAACAGCACCTTTACTTTTGACATAATGTGTTTGAATGTCACAATATGGAAAAAATACGTTCCAATTATACAAAGGACAGAGACTCTGAGTCTGTACACATGCAGATGTAATATATATTTATATGTGAATATAGGTCTAGGTTAATAGGTCTACCAAAAGTAGCCAGTTGCTGCATGAGGTGCCTTCAGAATTAATGATAAAGTTGACTGATGGGTTGAGATCTTACTTGTTGTTCTGGCTCCAGTCACATCCAAACACAGCCGCAGGATGTTTGTACTTATGGAGGATTTTACCATCAATTGTCCGGATGATACTGTTGATCAAAACATGTAAGAAAAATAAATAGATAAAGGAATCTGAGATACATTGTGTTTTACAAGTGTTTTTCCATCAAGGAACAAATGATCTCACAATGGAGATGACCTCTTACCAGAATCCATCTCCACTACAAGTAGCAATCCTCTTAGAGTCCTTATGGCTCCATGATATACAGAATATACCATTTTTACCATGCTGGGGGAAGACAGAGAATGAGAGAGTGGTCACCACCATATGATAAAACGTTTAGAAGGCTGTTTGGCAATGACACAACAATATAAGAGAAGATTTACTTCACACTTTACTAAGAAGAAACTGAATTGAGGGAATTCAGGGATTGACTGGAATAGATGTTGGAGGTCTTTAAGGGGGTGGGGCAGTGAGGTTCAGAGCGGGCGGGGATCCCATTGTCATGAGGTCAAAGGTCAAACTAACCTCATTAAAGCGAGTGATGATCTTTCCTTTCCTGACGTCCCAGATGAACGCCCCGTTACGAGAAGTTGCCCCTGCGATGCAGTTCAGGTCGCCTTCAAAACACACATAGACAGAAAGGTCAATAGCTTTAACAATGAGCAGAGGATGATATGATGTTGTAGTGCAGTATTGCTGCTAGAATAGGATATACTGTAGTAGATAAATGTGCTGACTGGAATGTTAATGTTGTGTTTCTGCATGTTTTGCATCACAAGTGATTACGAGTGATTCTGTAAGTGGTCCTAGAGTCATTCTTCAGTGTATTTCTGCTTCCAGTAATCATGTTTTGAATACAGATTTTGACTATGGTGTGTGTGCATGTGTGTGGAGGTGGACTTAATCTACCTGGAGCCCAGGAGAGAGAGTAAACTACTCCTTCATTGCCGGGGGAGGTGTAAACAGCTGTTAGTGTGTTGGTGTCCCAGATTTTGATGGTTCCGTCAAAACTAGCCGTGGCCAACAAGTTGGGATCGTCAGGCTTAAACTTACAGTCGAAGATGGTCTCTACATGACCCTGCAAACAATATCAAAAACCTGTGCTGTAAATTCAACAAATTAACAAGTCCTACGGGTTAAGATATTATTTCTTACATATAAAATCATAAGCTAACAACACATGGCCCGAGGCGTGTTCTTCTATTAGTTTGTACATTCAGAATACCAGGTCTCGTAGGAAGTCCCACTTCTTAGCTCCCATATCGTAGAGCCCCACCCCACCATCCATGAAGCAGCAGACGGCGTGACCAGGAGGCAGAGAGAAGGACCGGTTCTGTGACAAGGTAGGGGGAGGTACTGCCTCACTGGTGGAACTAGTGTGCTGACTTTTACTGGGACAACAGGAACTCTGAGCTGCAGAGAGAGAGAGAGGCAAGGGACGTCAAAGATAAGAAGTACAATGTTTAGTTCTCTTATTCTCTTTTAGCCTAACCCTAACCCTAACTCAAACAAGGGACAGAGCCTTACATGAAGAGGAGTGCTTCTGTTCAGTGAATGAATGGCTGCTTTATATTTATTTATATTTAGACAGTGATGGGCAGTATAAGGACTAACATCAGCTGGTTCTTTTATATCTTCTACTGAGCTTTGCCTTGACACACACAAAACTGTCTTTCAGGAGTATCTGAGGATACAGATTTAGTGTAAAACTTGAACTTGTAAGAATTTATTTTGGTACCCTGCAGATTTCAACAGTTTTGGGTAAGTCTAAGAAGGTTTGATTCTAAATTTGACCTTTCTTGGCAAGGGGGGAGTTGAGAACGTGTAAAGCATGAAATCCAGTCTTCTTCAATTTAAAGCTGTCCAGAGGAGTAGAGCGAGACACATTCCATATCCTCAACACTCCAACCTGCGAGTCTGACGGAAAGAAAAATGAGACAAATCAGGTGGTCAGTTAACTCAATGCATGTGTGGTATTAATATTAAGTCCAACCTAAAATATGAAGCATTACTTTGGTTTTAAGTAGACCAACGTGCTCATTAACATGCAAACACAAATACACAGACAGATGGCTCTGTGCAACAACATGTCCCACACACCACCTGGCTGCTGTGTTGGAGGTTGAGAGAGAAGTCGAACTTGAAGCGGTTACAAACATCACACACACAACATCACACACTCGCGCATCCCACATTAAAAAATACATGGTTTTTGGGGGGTTTTTTACCTCCTGTGATGAACATGCCTGGCGCAGAGGGGACCCAGGCTAGACACTGAACTGAAGCAGCAGCCGAAGGGAAGCAGAAGGACGTGATACAAACCAAGGCCTCGCTGTCCACCAGCCTGATACCATTATGGAGGTTAGACACTGTGAGAGAGATTATAACACATGGTCATCACTTGGCATCTGTTGTGGTTTTTCATAGTCAAAGATATTTATGTAATAACCAACGACTGTGTGGCTTACAGTCATTATTTCCTGGTAGTAACTTGTAATAAAAGAGACGTATTTATGTCCTTTATTGTTCTATTGACAACATAAGTTATAATTTCCTCGTATTATCTGACCTAGTAAATAGTCAGTTGACAAAAGGTCCCACTCCAGAGCACTGACTGGGTCCTCTTCATCTGTCCCCTCTAAAGACTCTGGACGCAATACATGCTTTTGGCCCTTACATCCTAAACAAGAAAAGATAAAGAGGTTAATGATAATGTGTTTACAGACATGACTCTGCTTATTCAACCTGAAAGTAGGCTCAAGGTGAAACATGTATTTATAATGTTTAAGCTAATGGTTATATGTGTGAGTGTGTTTTAATTTGGTTTTTCATGAGCTGACGACAACTGCTGTACCTGGTTGAAAAATAGACAAACTTCCATCTGTGTGTCCGAACACCAGTTTGCCCTTTTTGGTTGGGTGCCATCTGAACAGGCAGATATCAGACAGGAAAGAGTGGGCTTCTTTATGCACTGTGACCCCGGGGTCAGGACCTGCATAGGCCCAGATATACAGCGGACCTCGCTGGGAGACAAACGCCACCCCGTCAGCTGAGTTCCAGCACCAGCTGACTGATGCTGGGACACCTGGGAAAAGAAAGGGGAGATGCTGGGGTACATTACAGATGCTGGAGGACGTTGAAATAACTTCTAACATTACACTGTGCTAATAAAAGCTGGTGAGGACCATCCGTCTACCTTTAGTATTGTCCAGTCTCGCTACAGCCTTTTGTTCTGCTACGTTCCACACGATGAGCAGGTTATCAGCAGAGGCTGACGCAAACAGATCAGGGTTGTCAGGACACCAGCTGATGGCTGTTATGGTCTTCTTATGTTCTGACATAATGGACCTCAATTTAAATTCATTGTACTGCTGGTCCAACTGAAAGGAGGAGACAGAGAGAATGACAAGGAGAGACAAGTACAAGGAGCTTTGATTTATTACTGTGTTTTGCTTATACACGCATTTTATGAATATTCATTAATATGTGACTGCAGAAAGTTCATTGAAAGATTTTGGAGGTTTGGTTCTATAGAAGACAGAAGACCACACAATGCATGGGTTCTAATGTGATATCAAGAGCAACGTTTCCAGCACATTGCTCTTCGTCAGACTAAAACAAAATAATCGCCATCTTAAATAGATCAATGCTCAGGTTACATGATGAACCCCATCCCATATTTGCATGTACATGTAAGTGGATGGCAATTATACATTTAGTTTTAGTCCCATTAAATATCCCATTAAACTACATTTTCACTGGGAGCTACAGCATGTGGACTTTCTTCTGTCTTTTATGGATGTGGTTCTTTGGTCCAGCTCCTGGGTCTAAGCAGTTCTGAGCAGATCAGTTCTAAGCAGAAAAGCTGGACTGAACAACAGATACATCAAACCTAAAGATTGAACCAAATATGAATTGTGTCTGAATGAGATATGGATGGAGGAATGTGTAAAATGATACTGTATGAGGTTTGCAGTATCTAGCCTGGTATATCAACTATTGATCTCATGTGTGACAGTATATCAAGTCAGCCACTCATCTCTTGTCTGGAATGAAAGTAAAAGTAACAGTAAAACAACAGCAGCACAGTATGCAAGAGCTTCTCTGGCAGGTAACCTTGAGCACTTGTGCTTTCACATTCACCACCCTCACAAAAACACAAACACACACACACACAGTTTACCTGATAGATGTATATGGCAAGAGTAGCACAGTAGGCGAAACGGTCTCCACTAGCAGCACACACATCCTTATTCCAGGGCTGACAGCCTGCTGCCAGCAAACCCACCTGCTTCACCTTGGCCATCCTCACCTGGATACACACACAAACACACAGGCATGTAAGTTTGTATCCAAAGAGGATTTAATGCATGGATTTAATATCTTGTTCAGTGTCTGATGAGTGGACATGATTTTGTGGACTAGTGGGAGTTAGAATGAGCTCCTTATGGCCTCCATCATGACTGTGTCCGACCTACACCCACTGTAAGCTCATTTATATTGATTTGTGTTGTGCGCACCAATCACACACAATTTTAACAAAACAATTAAATCCTCACATCTTTACCTAGTATCTACTACAGCAACAGTAATACTGACGACACACTAACATACTACATACTACATATATCCGCAGGTTGGCGAAGATAAGATGATTAAAGAGAAAGAGACGTAGAGAGGATTGAATTAATCTCCGCTGTGATTGGCTGAGACTGCTGTGCATCTCTATTGACTCAATACTGTTACTGTGAGGATTTTTGTTAGTCAGCTTCACAATATGTCTGAATGGTTCTAAACTCCACTTACACATTCTCACACTAAAATTATCCAGCTCCCTGTCATAAGAATCTGAAAATTTAACTTGCTGATGATCTTGTGGTTTTCATTTTAAGGATTTTAGGATAAGTGAACAGTTAAACTAGTCCTATGCATTTACAGGGTGTTTCTACAAATTATCTTGATTAGAGATGCTCTAAAAACACAGACTTACTATCTACTCACAGAGCATGTTGATCCCATCTTCTATTATAAAAATGGGTTTTGAGGCATCGTGGATGATTATTTCTAAAGGGACACTTCACCCAAATCACAGAGGAGATGAAGAACTGGAAGCAAAGAAACACGGGAGCTTGGATTTCCTATCAAAGGCAATCTTCAAAAAGCTGTGGATGTGCCCAATAGCCAGTTGGCCTGTCACCTCATCCTGTAAGGTGCAAATTGGCTCATTTCCATATTCTCATTTCTCACCGTCCATTCTCCTTTTGATTGCTTAATGTGTGTAATCGTCTAAAGAGTAATGATGTGCGATTGTCACAGCAATGACTGCACAGTGCTATGGGGGAGAGATATATTCGCAACAAGTGGACCTTTTCGGGCATTCAATATTGCATTTTTTTTATTATAGGTGTGATGGCCACAGCCACACAAGGGTAAAATTTAATCCATTCACACTCCACTTTAGTTTGATTTCCTATATAGGTTCATTTAATTTGCAGCCAACTACACCAAACTAACATTACATAATATCACACCACACAGTTGTTTTGATTTAGAAGTTTGTTTATTTTGTATTAATACTTTCTTTCTTTTGTTTGAGTTACTGTGGCTGTGAGGCCTCTTCCTGGTGGACCAGAAGGCGGAGCTAAGGGGAGTGCTCAAGGGTGGCCAAGCTAATTAGGCTGGACTACTTCCTGCTGTGCCATGGGGGGATTTGGGGTTTGGTTAGGTTGCTTTGTATTTAGTTGCAGTTGGCATCCATTTTGGTTTCCCCTTTTTTGTATTATTTGGTTTGGCTAAGCCACTATATATGTGTTCCCTTAGGTTGTTTTGGTAGGTCTGTTCTGTTGAGTTAACACCTCAGTTTTTTGTTGTTATATTGAGTTAAGTTATCTTTTGTTGACCTCTTTTATAGTTTGCCTTGGTTTTTGTACAAGATTTCATTTTTGGGTGTAAATAAAACCCTATTCTTTTGAATTTATATTCCTGTGTCCTCATTTCTCACTGCTCGATCCCTGACAATTGGTGGCAGTGGTGGGATCATCCAGTGGAGGAACACAGGAATTATTTTTCCCCCTTTAAATTTTTGGATTTTTTCTTTTTTTTTTTCTTAAAAAAAAAAGAAAAAAAGAAATGCACCGTGCAGGGAAAAGTAGCAGGAAGCAAGGAGGGCCTGCAGCTGAGCCAGCGGGGGAGGAGGAAGAAGACAATGGAGCTTCTGGAGTGGTGGAAAGCACTGAGGGTGAAGGTAAAGAGCCAACCATTTCGGACCTGGTTGCCATTCTCCAGGCTCATATTGGGCAGCAGAATGCTCATGACGCAAGGCAGAATGAGATAACTGCAAAGCAGGAACAGCGGCTTAAGGCTATTCAACATCAGTTTCAGCTGTTGCAGTTAGAAGTACAGGCCCGGACATCTCCACTGCCAGATCCCCTGTTAACAGATTCTAACCCATCAGATTTGGAGGCTTTAAGTTCCATGCCACATTATATTCAGGCTCAAGTTGAGCCTATCTCCATATCTGCAAATCCAACCATAGCTTCTGCCAGTCAGTGTCATTC
Source organism: Scomber japonicus (assembly GCF_027409825.1). Classification (NCBI taxonomy): domain Eukaryota; kingdom Metazoa; phylum Chordata; class Actinopteri; order Scombriformes; family Scombridae; genus Scomber; species Scomber japonicus. Next base: position 37,216,543 of record NC_070579.1, on the reverse strand, counting down.
ACGCTATGAGCCCAGATTGGAAAAGCTAACTGATAATGATGATATTGAACATTTTCTCATTACCTTTGAGCGCATTGCTGTAGCATGCCGGTGGCAGAAAGCAGATTGGGTTTTTCACTTAATACCATTGCTAACTGGTAAAGCTAGAGGGGCATATGTGCATATGGACATTGATGATGCCCTTGATTATGACCAGGTAAAAATGGCCATTCTTGCTAAATATGACATTAACCCTGAGACCTACAGGCAACGATTCAGATCCTTAGAGGTCGACCCTGATGAGAGTCCCAAGGAGTTGTATGCAAGACTCAAGGAGCTTTATGGGAAGTGGATCCAGCCAAAAGGTAAAACTGCTCAAGAAATTGGTGAAATTATCATATTGGAACAATATTTGAGAATGCTGTCCCCTGAGCTCCAGGTTTGGATCCGAGAGCGTGATCCAGATTCAGCAGTAGAGGCTGCTAAGCTGGCTGATGTCTTTGTGGCTGCCAGGAATACGGGACAACCATGGAGTTACAACTCATGGATAACCAACAAGGATGGCTACAAATCGCCCAAACAGTATCCTCAGAGGCCAGCGACCAGTGTGGGTAAGCCTTCAATGGGGGAGAACCAGCCAGCTAGCACACCAATGAAACCTTTGGGTAAAAAGCCAGTCTGTTATCTTTGTGGACTAGAAGGTCATATAAAGCCTATGTGCCCTAAAAATTCAGCTAAGATAACACAGATGTGCTTTGTGCCACGCCCTCGCGTTGAACCTGAGCTTAACAGTGACCAGTCTATTAAAATGGCAGATATTGAAGTTAATGGAACAACTCTCAAAGCCCTACTTGATAGTGGGAGTGATCAGACTCTGGTGCACAGGAAGTTTGTACCACCCAGTATTGTCAGTACCAGAGACACCACCCCTATCTGTTGTGTACATGGAGATAAGAAGAGCTATTCCACAGCTGACATGTACATAAAAGTAGATGGGCAAACTTATCTCCTGAACATTGTGGTTGCTGATAACTTGCCTTATCCTGCTGTATTAGGAAGAGATCTGCCAGTACTCTTTGATTTGCTGGAGGCAGATCATCAGAGTCGAAAGAGTAATGTTGCTGTGACCAGAGCACAGGCAAAGAAATTAGATGACTACTCTGAGGTTCTAAGTGCCCTGCCCTTCTACAATGACAAGTTGGAGACAGCACCTGGGAAGTCTCGGAAAACTCGTAGTCAGAAAAGGCAAGAGAAATTCCAGCATACAGTTGTGAAACCACTAACTAACAATGAGCCAGAGATACCTTTGGGCTTTCAAATGCCTGCAAATATCATTGATATGCAGAAAACTGATCCATCTTTAGTGCCTCTTTTTCAGAAAGTGAAGGAGTCGGGAGCAGATCTGGATTTCAGCAGTGATGAGTATATTCTGCAGAATGGCATACTCTATCGTCAGCAGGGGTCAGTGTTGCAGCTGGTGGTACCCCAAGCAGCTAGAGACACCATACTTGTTTTGGGGCACTCTGTTCCCTGGGCTGGCCACCTAGGTAAGCACAAAACCACAGCTCGCATCAAACAGCATTTTCACTGGCCTGGTCTGAGAAGAGATGTCACTCAATTCTGTAAAGGTTGCCCTCAGTGCCAAATAACATCTGCTAAAATGCCCTCCAGAGCTCCACTCCAGCCACTACCTATTATTGGGACTCCATTTGAGCGCCTGGGGATGGACATTGTCGGTCCTGTTGAGAGGAGTAAGGCAGGGAACCGGTATATGCTGGTCATAATGGATTATGCTACAAAGTACCCAGAAGTGTTTCCATTAAAATCCATCAAAGCAAAATCTGTTGCTTTCTGTTTGGTGCAGTTCTTTTCCAGAGTGGGCTTCCCTCTAGAAATACTAACTGATCAGGGAACTAACTTCATGTCTACTCTGCTGAAACAGGTTTATCGATTGCTTGGTATTAGGAGCCTGAGGACCACACCATATCATCCCCAAACTGATGGATTGACAGAGCGCTTCAACCAGACCTTGAAGCAGATGCTTCGCAAATTTGTGAGTGACAGTGGTACGGACTGGGATCAGTGGCTGCCATATCTCCTCTTTGCATACAGGGAAGTACCCCAAGCCTCCACAGGTTTCTCTCCTTTTGAGCTGTTGTATGGACATGAAGTACGAGGTCCCCTCTCTCTGTTGAGAGAGATTTGGGAGGGGGACAAGGGGAGGGGTGACCCTGAAAATATTGTATCCTTTGTTGTCCAGATGAGAGACAGATTGGAGAAAATGAGTGAGCTGGCCCAATTACACATGGCAGAGGCCCAGCAGCGGCAGAAGTCCTGGTACGATAAGTCAGCCCGCCAGAGATCCTTCAGCCCTGGACAAAAGGTACTGGTGCTTCTCCCTAGTAGTGACAACAAGCTGCTGGCCAAGTGGCAAGGACCGTTTGGGGTTTTGAAGAAGCTTGGGCCCACCACATACCAGGTCTCAACCCCAGGGGAGGCCCGCTCTAGCAGGGTGTTGCATGTAAATCTTTTGAAAGAATGGGTACAGAGACCAGAAAGAAGGGCACAAGTCATGCTCATCAGAGGGGTGCTGGAGGAGGAGGAAGTGGATGAGCAATACCTGCCTCCTATTGGTGCACGGGTGGATCTTGACCTCAGCCACCTGGCCGAAGAAAAGCAGCACGAGGTGAGATCAATCTGTACTTCAGAAGTATTTCAGGAGAATCCTGGGAGAACGGATATTGTTGAACATGATATTATGTTGAGAGAAGGTGCTTCTGTGAGAAGACTGAGTTACAGGATTCCTGAACGCCTGCTGACCTCATTGAAAAAGGAGGTTGAGCTGATGCTGTCCCTGGGGATCATTGAGACCTCAAAAAGCGAGTGGTGTAACCCGATAGTCCTGGTGCCAAAGAAGGATGGCAGCATGAGGTTCTGCATTGACTTCAGGTACCTGAATTCTATTTCTCAGTTTGATTCTTACCCGACACCCAGAATTGATGATCTGCTTGAACAGCTGGGGAAGGCTAAATACTTGACGACAATAGATTTGTGCAAAGGTTATTGGCAGGTGCCACTCACTCAGCGGTCCAGAGCACTGACGGCCTTTAGGACACCCTGGGGTCTCTTCCAGTTTACAGTCCTGCCATTTGGGCTGCACGGTGCTCCAGCGACCTTCCAGAGGCTTATGGACCAGGTACTTTGTGATTTCTCTGGTTTTGCTGCAGCATATCTGGATGATATTGTTATTTACAGTACCACCTGGGAGGACCATCTGAAACACCTGCAGGTGGTCTTGGATCGTCTCCACTCGGCCGGGCTGACTGTAAACCCATCAAAGTGTGTCTTTGCTGCTGCAGAGACAGAGTACCTGGGCTACGTCATTGGAAAAGGGGTGATACAGCCACAGGTCAGTAAGATCCAGGCCATTGAGTCATGTCCTTTGCCACAAACAAAGAAGCAACTTCGGTCCTTCCTGGGCATGGCAGGTTTCTATCACCGGTTCATCCCACAATTCTCTGCCAGGGCAGCTCAACTCACGGACTTAACAGCATCACGGTGTCCCAATCAGATCCAGTGGACAGAGGAGGCAATGGCAGCTTTTCAGGACATCCGGCAGTCACTGAGTAAGAAACCGGTGTTATACAGTCCAAATTTTGATGAAGATTTTGTCCTCCAAACAGATGCGTCTGACAGGGGTCTAGGGGCAGTGCTCCTCCAAGGACCACCAGGTGACCGCCATCCAATTGCCTACATCAGCAGGAAACTGTTCCCCAGGGAGGTTCGTTATTCGACAGTGGAGAAGGAGGCACTGGCCATCAAGTGGGCCCTTGACTCCTTCCGATACTACCTATTGGGTAGAGAATTCACCCTGCAGACTGATCACAGAGCATTTCAGTGGATGGAGAGGATGAAAGATACAAATGGGAGGATCACACGGTGGTACCTGGCCCTGCAGCCGTTCCGCTTCAGCATCCAACACATCCCAGGCAGGGATAACGTAACAGCTGACTACCTCTCTCGCTGTTCCAGCGAGAGTCCTGAAGGGGGGGCGTGTGTGATGGCCACAGCCACACAAGGGTAAAATTTAATCCATTCACACTCCACTTTAGTTTGATTTCCTATATAGGTTCATTTAATTTGCAGCCAACTACACCAAACTAACATTACATAATATCACACCACACAGTTGTTTTGATTTAGAAGTTTGTTTATTTTGTATTAATACTTTCTTTCTTTTGTTTGAGTTACTGTGGCTGTGAGGCCTCTTCCTGGTGGACCAGAAGGCGGAGCTAAGGGGAGTGCTCAAGGGTGGCCAAGCTAATTAGGCTGGACTACTTCCTGCTGTGCCATGGGGGGATTTGGGGTTTGGTTAGGTTGCTTTGTATTTAGTTGCAGTTGGCATCCATTTTGGTTTCCCCTTTTTTGTATTATTTGGTTTGGCTAAGCCACTATATATGTGTTCCCTTAGGTTGTTTTGGTAGGTCTGTTCTGTTGAGTTAACACCTCAGTTTTTTGTTGTTATATTGAGTTAAGTTATCTTTTGTTGACCTCTTTTATAGTTTGCCTTGGTTTTTGTACAAGATTTCATTTTTGGGTGTAAATAAAACCCTATTCTTTTGAATTTATATTCCTGTGTCCTCATTTCTCACTGCTCGATCCCTGACAATAGGTTTACATTTGACAGGCAGAAAACAGTCCTCATTGAGATCGATTGTTGCTGTGAAACAGGGTCCGGAGAGGTTCTAGTCTCTCAACCTCAAAGCCAGTTTCATTAAAATTCAGTTGTACTCTTGTTGTTTAGTGAGCTTTGCTCTCATAGCAACACAAACGGCTAATTAAAGGCTAATAAAATGTAATAAACAGGCAGTTTTTTCAGATAACATGAGTTTTATATTGACGGAGGATGTGAATAGATTGAACTTTGACTCAAACTTTTCGAAATAATTTTGTTACTATACTTTTCCATCCTGAAATAGTAGGCCATGTATCTATAGCCAGAGTAGCAGCACAGTTCTAGAGATGGAAATGTCTTATATATTGGTGATGGACTGCTGCGAACATTCATGTTCCCCAGAGGATGAAGAGCAATTACTTCAGTATTTGCTAGTGCCTTCATCGGTTTAAAATTCCAATTTGTTCAAATACCTGCAAACTAATGTATGTTTGTATGTGATGTGCTATTGTGTGTAGCTTTGTATTTTGTGTGTGTCCTGTATGTGTTTTGCTTTGTACTGTTTGCTTTTGTGCTGTACATTTTTAATATTGATCTACTGAAAAGCCTGCAGATGAAAATGAGCTATAAGCTAACTCTGTTAAATGTTAGCAGTGAACGTACAGTACCATGAATGCTAACACTTATATTTAACATTGTACATAAGCCCAATAAACACATCACTACTACTACTACTGTTTATCCCATAAGCCTGTACTTCAGCCTGTATTTAGAGCTAATTGGCTAATGCCGTCATGCTAACACGCTAACCTAAGATTGGGAACATAGTCAACATTATGCCTGCTTAGCAATCTTGATACCAGGTCAAAAGTGCAAGAGTTTCATCAAGTATCTTGTCTTCATCACGACAAGAGAAAGAAAAGATAATATATGCCTCCATATAGCTACAATACTAACATAATTAATTATGTTTCAGCAGTTAGCACAGCCTCAGCCTCTTTATTAGTTCATATTAGCTTCATAATTCAGTTGGTGCTTATAGCAATAGCCTGTTAGCTGATGTGGGACATACACTGTGGATATACATGTATGTTTTTGTTCTTCTTATACTCAACAATTAGATGTTTTGACACATTATATGCATGCAACTTCTAATATTCATATGCAATTTGTGATATTTTGATATGATATAAGACCCACAAAGTCACATGGTTTCTATTATGTGACACCCTTGCTTGGATTCAACTCCAATCATGTTCACTTTAATGTAGAAAAAGATACATGCATTGGAGCTTAGGTGTACCACATTAGTCAGTTTCCCACATTACACTACTTATAACATTTCTATTATTGTTGTTAAACTCAAGAAACAAGTCAGGCTATTGGTTGTAGAACTTGTGTTTACGTTTCAATAAACGTGATGGCAAAAAAAGGACATCGCAGGAAGCCACAAATGAACTGATATTACTATCATTATGAATGACTCTGTTCCCCTACATGAAGCCTCACTACAGTGCACCTGAATGAGCTCAATGAAACACAGCCTTCATTCATGTTATTAGTTACTGTGAGTTTTCTGCTTTAGTGTGTCAAAATGTCTGCCACGGTGGAATAACTATTACTGTCTATTACAGCTACATATGCTCACAAGGGACCAATCAAGACTTCTCAGCTTTATAGTGGAGAAGGTTAACACACACACACACACACACACACACACACAAAACAACAACAACAACAACAAAAACCGAAACGTTATTGAGGGCATGATCAAAACATTTCTTCTATCTTAAATCTGCACACGTGACGTTAGTAGTAGTTATCATATCTCATTAAATACATTTTTAAAAACACGTCTGTTTCTACTGTGCCGGCGGACAAAAATTTGAATGAAAGATGAAAATTGCGTAACGCGTTTACGTTACACATGACCGCTGCTGCTTCAACAGCGTTTCACTGATTCATATATGAGCACATAAGCCGTTTTTACCGGACGCCAGGCGGGTTTTCTCACCTATAAATCATCTAGGCTACATCTTGCTCACTTGATGCTATTTAACCGATGAGGCATTCACTTGTCGCAAGGAAACTAAGTGAATCACAAAGACGTCGTATTAGATATGATAATAATATATATATATATATAATGAACGCTCGACTCCACCACCGTTAAATCAATAGGCTAACCCTGTTTGTGAGCCACTAACGAGCTCTTTTCCTAATTACTGCCTTCACTTCACCTGCCAACCAGCCTCGGCGTGACATTTCATGTGTGTGTTTCTCTTGATATTTTAAGAGTGTGTAGATGCCATCAACAGGTCTCAGCAGCACTAACTAATCCGTGTGGAAACTGTGTGTTACTGAGACACTTGAGTGTCGCAGATGCGCTCAGTCTGGACAGCACAGAGTGGCAGACGTGCATTCTGCAGGATTTATATCTCTGTTGCAGTGTGTGTGTGTGTGTGTGTGTGTGTGCATGCGTGTGTGTTTGTTTGTGTGCTAATAGGCTGCTGGTGTGTATCAGTGTTTTTCTTCTTACCGTCAGGTGTCTGGCTGGCTCGTGCACAACGGACAGCTCCCAGGTGCTGATCTGTCCTCCGCTCGCCGTCCTCCGGCGGCAGCGATTGGTCCGTGAGGATAATGACTTTGATCAGCTATTGGCTGTGTGGAGTGTCAGTGAGGTATGTATTTATGCTCCTCTCATGACTCCAGCATGATGTATGATTATATTAATATGATCCAGCCACGATTTACCTGGGTCAAACCTCGTGACTGGATCACAGTTATACACACTTGTTCAGGCTATTTGCAACGGAAATTCAAATTTAATTAGGTGGTTCAGGGTCAAAGGTGGAAAAATATAATTTAATTAAGAAAAGAGTTCAATAATAAGTAATGAGTGTTTTTGGAGTAGTCCAAATATCAAGCAAAATGTGCTTTGTGTCAAATGAACTGTTTAATTGGTTGGAATATTCTCACTACACTGACAGATTTGTTCACTTTTTATAATGAAATACAATTTTATAATTTTTAAAAAGTGCTCCATTCTGTAATAAAATGACCTGATAAGAGTTAGATGATGTCACTGCACAATGAATAATATTTTATACATTACTACTAAATCTGATCTGCAAAATATTAGACAAAAATAATGTTTTGTTTGAGGACAAAGAAACAACACACTACACATAAACATGCTGTATAACACCGCCTGTTTAAATCCACATGACTCCTCCTCAAGCAGCCATCATCACCATTCAGCTGACATCTAGCTGCATCAGGTCATGCTATGATGTGACAGCAGTCCTGGTAGTCAGTGACTGTACCACAATCATTATTATATTAACAGGCATATTATAGTGAGTGGACAGATAAGTATACAGAGTCAGTATTGTTTGAATGCTCTACTAGATGTGTCCTGATATGTGTTGCTGACTTACTGGAGTTCAGAACATGGTGCTTCTCAGTTCAATGATTTTGTTGAGAAAGTTGAATTTGCTGCATGTCCTCTGATGCGTGACAGTCAGCCTGTAAACACAACCTGCACACATTTGAATAACTGTCATTTAAAGTTATAAGTTTAAATGAATATTTATCCATTAATACAAAGATTAATAGAACATGACACTTAATCAAGTAACCATATACCACTGCATGCCCTCTTATCAATATACAGGTCATCATTCTTCAGTTCAAGTGAACAGCTAACCTTAAGCAAACAAGCTAAATCAGCTGTTTGAATAAACTAGGTTTACCATAACCTACATGTACAGACAGATGAGATGATGTGCCTCTAGCAGTGAATGCCAAAGTTGGTAATGGTCACATGTCTTCTTCATGAATGTTTCTCAGAGGGGTGTTACACTGATCCCTTTCATTACAAATGTTAGTCACTTCAGAGGCTTCAGCTGTATGCTCTTTGGGTGCCTAGCCTAGAGTGTTACTGAAGCCTGTTTGACAAAGCAGACTACACTAAACCATACTAAGCCTGCATGTGTGCACTTTAGTCACATGCATACATGTCATGTAGACACAGCCTGAAACTGGCTTTAAAATGAGTATTGCCATTTTTATGACATCAGAAAGACCCTAAGGAGCATATCATTAGCATTAGACTGCTAACCAGATCTGTTAGTGGTTTTTGTACATTAGGATTCTACAATGTCTTTTCAGTCACACTGAAGATAAAGTATTAACTAGCAGATTCTGTGCTTTCCCATTATAAAATCCTTACACTTCAAGCAACCAATTTATTGACAATCCACACAGTTATAATCAATATACAAAATTTTATTACAAAAAAAAATTCGTTCTACATGAAAGTTCCACATTAAAAATGGCTGCAAACATTTTAAACTACAGATAAATCCCGGTGGTAAAATGACTGAAGAAACAGCACCACTGAACAGAACATAAGCAGTGCTTCCAGAAACAAATAAATTCTTTAAAACTTGACTGATTTGCTGCTGTACATTGCCTGCACAGATGTTTTTAGTCCACTGTAATATCAGTTTGGTACAGAAAATCCATAAGAGTGCCCACTTACATAGCAAAGAGGCGCTAAGATGTGACAAACCATCAGTTTAGCAGAAAGACTGTCTTTATAGGGGGGGACTAAGTGAGAAAATAAAAACTAAATCCCTGAATTTGAAAAGGAATATAGGTCTGATCCTACAGAGGCAGACCAACAGGGACAGCAGGCTATACTGTTGGAATCATCCACACAAAAAACAAACAGGAGTTTAGCTGAACAATGCATTGCAAACTTCACATCCTTAACACATAAACCAATTAGTCATCATCCTCATCGTCGTCGTCATCGTCTTCCTCCTCATCGTCATCGTCATCATCGTCGTCGTCATCATCAACTGGTTCTGCTTTCTTGGCAGCGGGCCTGCCAGGTCCACCCTTCTTCCCAGCGTCGCTCTTCCCCATACCACTCTTAGCTCTGTAGGCAGCGACATCCTGCAAAGATACATTCAATCATTTAAACTTAATACAACCATTCATCTAACATTCCACAAGTCTATCAATAAACACACAAAATATACCACAAGAGGATGTGAAGAGGATGCACTTTAATAAAAACATGTACATACCTTCTCGTATTTTTCCTTCAGTTTGGCTGCCTTCGCCTCATAAGGAGCCTTGTCTTTAGAACCCTGTGTGGACCACAGCTCGCCAAGCTTCTTGGCGATGTCACCGATGGAGATACCTGGGTGCTCCTCCTTGATCCTTGGGCGGTGGTCAGAGCAGAAGACGAAGAAGGCAGAGCTGGAGGGGAAGACAGGTGTGTTAAAGTTGTAAAGCAACAGATCATGTTTGTGCACACAGGAGCACGCTACTTTTGGTTTTTTTTAAATGTGCATTATGGACGGAGCTTACGGTGGCCTTTTTGGGGCGTTGGGGTCCTTCTTCTTCTTGCCCTTCTTGGCGCCCTTAGGAGGAATGTATGTTTTCATCTCTCTGTCATACCGGACCTTGTCGGTCTTCGCCATATCTTCAAACTTCACCTTTTCCTTGGCTGACATGGTCTACAAAACACAAAGAAAACAAAGTGCCTTTCATAAAAATATGATTTGTTTTAATATGCCTGTTTGTTTTTATGCTTCAGAGATCAACATCTTATTATACTTTAATAACTCATGTAGCCATTCTTCCATTTTTAAGAAAACAAAATGGAGTCCTTTTGCCAACAGCTGTTGAGCAACTTCAATTACACAATCTTTCAAATTTTACACACTTCAGTACACCTGGGACCTTGGTCCTGATTTGCTCCATTTAACTAAATTTGAGGTAAATTACTGTGATATGAGAATATGAATATATATATTATATATAATAATTATGATGCAAATCTCAAGCATTTCAAATGCAAATAAATTTGTATAATAAATAAATGCATAAATAACTAAAATGTATTTTTATTTATAACTAAAATTGTATACCTTAAAAATATATATATTATAATATATAATTTATATTAATTTTTATTTTATTTTAAAAATGTATACAAATTTATTTTTATTAACGCCAACTTACCTTCCATCTTTCAGAGCATTTCTTGGAGAACTCAGCGAAGCCCACACTGGTCCCTGGGTGTTTCTTTTTGTGCTCCTCGCGGCAGGTTGCCACAAAGAACGCGTAAGATGAAGTCTTACCCCTCGGCTTATTTGGGTCCTTGGTCATGGTTGCGATTTATCTAAAAACAATAGAAAAAGTATTGCATTAAACAACCCTGACACTACTTACATAACGTCTGTGTATAGCTGGAAACTCGCAAATGCACAATAACCTTAACTTAATACAATATTCCAACCTGAATGTATACTTAACGTTATGTTAAGTCAATTCAACCCAAGCAAATATTCACACATAAGTCGTCGTTCGACTAATTCGACCAACATTATTGTAACAAACAGAGCAAGCTGACGCCCAAGGGTGTTTTAAGGCTCTAATCGGATTTCTGCCTTACTGGGACAAAAAGACACGACTCCATTTTGTATCTTCCCGCCTAAACTAAACTGCGCCCAAACTTAATGAACAAAGTGACTTAATAGACAGTGACTTAACTTTCACAAGACTTGTGTTATGCCATTGCGTGGGGAACTACCAGCCACGCCAATGAATCCGAACCAACCGTGTATTTAGTTGGCCTAGTTCAAACTTGAGCGCGTCGGAGCTGCAGTCATGTAGCAATGCTAAGCTAACGCTAACCAAATGGCGTTTGAACTGCATGTTGCGCACTAACAGCAGCGGACGGGCTGCCTAAGGTTAGACCACCGGACAACAGCCAAAACCTCGGTGTTCGTCGTATTAACAAGCAGATATCAAACGGATTTCTTCATAAACACACTTTACGGTAACATTATGATATAAGACATAAACAATTTCTAATAATATTATATAAATAGACTTTAGTCCGCAAATATGCACAAATACGCGATGTAGCTCTCATAGACTTCACACCACATAACAAAAGAAAACACAGTTATATTTAAATAACAAAATTCTTTAAATTTAACGCCCAACATGGCGAACTCTTACCTGTTCCCAGCTGAACGAGTGGAAACGACTGAATGAGGAAGAAAGCTCAACTGTTTTGTTACCGACTGCAAAGCCTAACTAACTTGACTAGAAGTACTTCCACAACTCCTCCCCGCTCTCAGCGGATTGGTCAGATATAATCTTTTAGATTTGAATGCAGGCACATGACAAATTCCCACCGCTGTGATTGGTCACGTTATGTGACACGAAGACCTCAAGTTTGTATGACTTGTCTGCACAGTGATTGGTTGAGTTGGGGTTTTAAACACACGGCGCGAAAACCCCTTTGTTTGCTTGGACTCAAAACTATGTTTATGTGTAGCTGTATACTGTGGCTCATTTTACACATTTTAACCGTTTGTTTGCTGCACTCGAGAAATGTAGGTAGCAGCAACTGTAAGAGCGTTTATTTTGTCGTTTTAATAAACAATCTACAGTACCAAGAGACAACTCTTAACTCACATTTATTTATAGTTTTTTTTTTAAATTGTACTCCCCCCGCCCCCAACGTTTATATCTCGTCTGCCCTGTGTTATTATGTATGCAAACCAATACAAATGAAATATATATTTTAAAAAAGGTAAAAATCTGCTTTGTTGATTGGCCAGAAAAGATTTATGGAATTAGCTTTTCTTTATAAAATACAAGTTCAAATCTAATATATTGTGACTATGTGAAATGAATCAATGCCTGCTATAAGGTAATTAAGTAATAAGGCTGTGTTGTAACTCAGTAAGATACTCACATGAAGAGATCCAGATTTCACAATCAGATATTTGGCCATAATTAGATGTTCTTCTTGCCACTATATTTTCTCATAGAGAGAGAGGGAGAGTATAACAGTTCACAAATATGAATGCTACTACATGAACACTATCAAATTGAGTATTAGTTCTAATTGGTTAAAGGTTCCACACCAAATGAAAACTTCATAGGCTAAGTATGCAGAAGACTATAAATATAGCTATAGCTAAATTAAATTAAACTTCACACTTTGAAGATTCATGTTCATCAGATTGCTCCTCTGTAAGATTATAACAGTTGCCTAATTAAAAACATAGCTATAAATTCTGAAAATAGCTTTAGATGTAATTCATGTGTGCAGTTTCTTCAACATCTCCATGCACAGGTCTGATGCTTTCCCATATACTGCATCAAGTCCACACTGGTTATCTTTTAACCACTTTTCTAGAATGGTGTCTTAGGGTTGATGGGACTTTGGACTCATTTAGTGTAAGATTGATGTAAATAAGAAACTTGAATTCTTAAATCAAGCTGAGCAGTTAGAGTAGATGGAGATTGATCTATCTTAGCTGGTGGAATATTGGACTTCATCTGTTGTCTTTACATCATCCATGCATAATGGCTTATATATCTGGGTTATTGAGGGTGTGTGTGTGTGTGTGTGTGGGGGGGGGGGGGGGGGGCAAATATACAATATGTTTCACCCTTTGTTTGGACAAATGGTTGTTGTTGTTGAGCGCTCTGACTCAATACAACAACCTTAATCCCCCCCTAACTGTACATGGAGGAACAAATTATAGCCAAACTATATAAACATGAAGCTATCACATAGTTAAAACAATATCTTTCTATGTTTTTGTAACTGGGTGTAGCTCCATCGTTCATACTGGTTTAAATCCTGCATCATATCTTTTTTCACCCTTGTCAAAGATGTAGGTCACAGCAGTGGTTCCCAACCTTAAAGCCTAGAACCTCAAAGGGTCCCAAGATAAACCTGTAGAGTTTCAAGACTATAAATAGTTTCAAGCCAAAAATGTAGGGAAGCACTTGGCTACAGAACATAATCTATGCAGTGTAATGGGGCTGGATGGGGATAGAGCTTTAATGACTGCTAAAGGAAAACTTGTGCAATTAAAATGAGAATCTAAGTGTATGTATGCATATTCATATCTCATGCCATTTTTATTCAATTGTCCAGTAGACAGTCATAGAATATAATTTGACCTATATCTCAAAAAATTAATGCTCCTCTATCTCTGCTGGTTATAAGAAGCTTATAGGCTTCTGTCCACAAGCATGAAACCTTTCCAGGACATAAATGCTCTTTTCTACCTCAATGCAAGAAAATGTGCTGTGTGTGGTAGAGCATGACAATATGAGATTTAAACCTACATGGCTTTACTCACAATATTGAGGATGATCATTAGACATCATTAGATCATTACCCATGATTTCAGTCACTTATTAGACAACAATGGAATTAATAGAACAAGTTAAAGGTTCAGCAAATGTTGTTACAGCACTGTAGATCAACGTAGATCTCTAATTCTCAAACCGTAAAAACACAATGATGTGACATTAAAGTTGAGCAAGGCAAGAGCCAGTGCTCCAATTGGACATCATTATTTTATTATTTATTGCTAAATATGAAATGCATCAATATTGCATTACAAAAATGCTTATAATAAATAAACCGTATGTTTGGGCAAAACAGGTATTCTGACTAAATCTGACAAGCACATATTCTCAAACAAAAGAAAGCTTAATGACTTATGGATGAAAACATAAATATTTAACTCTGTCATTTGATGGCTGGGAATGATAGTGGAAGACATGTGTGTAAGGGATGATTGGTCGGTCTTGAACTGTATTGACCTTTAATAATGTTCACTGTTGAGAAAGCTGATTCACAGCTGCATGTATAGACTAGACATGGTCAAGGTGTCATTTTGGTAAGTGCAGTGAAGTGTCTGCAGCATGGTAACAATTACAGTTTTTATAGTTTCCACAGTAGCTTACAGGTCAGTTCTTACTATTTGTGGAGAACTCTGGATAGTGTGTACAGTTTCTTTGCTGATCCACCTTGGAACTGTCCAACTTCAACTGGAAACACTTGGACAACTGCTGTCAAATCACACGTTATGTTCTTTCCTTGGAACAGTCATTAAAGTGTAACATGAAGCTAAGAAGATCATAATATTCATACCATACCTTATCATCAGGAAGCATTTTAAACTGTGTGGCTTTCTGAATCCTCTGTTGTGCCAGGAATGGTGCACGATGCCAACACCCTGCATTGGCTCACTTTATTCAGTAAGTTGGTATAAATGGTATGAGCTTCTGTCAGGAATTCTCTTAGTATGGCGATGGATGAAGATGATAATAGAAAGCATACCAGAGTGGAGCACAGAACAAATACATGAACATGTAGATTGTCCTTTTTCATCTTAATTGTAACCTTAGATTCTGTCCATAAATACATCTATACGTTTATATGTGTAACATTTAAGTGACTTTAGTTCCAATCTGCAATCTTGTTTTACATGGGAGTGTTTTCAGTGTAACAGTAAAACAGTAACATGTTGGTTTTGTTTTTTAGTTTTAAGATACATTTACAACCATCAAGGCATATAAAAACAGCAAACACAGATAACTCACATTCATAAAACAAAGATGTAGCAGAGTTAAGACAGCTGTGGTTCAGCAGGTAGAGCTGCCGATCATCAATCAGAAGAACAGTGATTCGATTCCCGGCTCCTCCAGCCCACATGTCCATGTGTCCTTGGGCAAGATACTTAACCACAGCTGTGCCAACAGTGTATGAATGTAGGAGTGAATGTCTCCTTCCTGATAGGCCGGTTGGCCCTTGTGTGGTAGCCCCTGTCATCAGTGTATGAATGGGTGAATGTGACATGTAGTGTAAAAGCACTGAGTGGTCAAAAAGACTAGGAAAGCATGATATACAGCACTGTGCACAAGTCTTAGGCCACCACCATCATACAAACAGAAAGACTTGTCAGAGAGGACTGTGCGTCTTCGGGCCCCATTATCTGTAAATAACAGGAAAATCTGTCAAAATCAGTTAAAAATCTGACATTTCCACATTATCTTTTTGAGCAGACACACCTCAAAGTCCCTCATCACTTTGCTTATAGTCTGCAGATATACAGTACTGTGCACAAGTCTTAGGCCACCATTAGACTTATTGTTTTAGCAATGCTATAATGATCATATATAATTATTTATCAGTTTCTTTAATAGGATAAAACCAGAAAATACAGAAAATGTGTATGTATTTAAAAAAATACATACACATTTGGCTTAAGTGGCAAGTATTTAGTGTGACCTCCTTACACTTGAGCAATAGCAGGAACCTGACTCTCTTAAACCTAAATAGAATAGAACCTCAAAAAATAATAATTAATGTCAAATTTTGTGTACATATTTCCTGTATTTTCTGTTTGAATGATGGTGGTGGACTAAGACTTGTGCACAGTACTGTAAGTACAAATGTCAATCTGCTCATCTAATGCTCAGAAAGAGATGTATGTCCTAGAACTACTTCTTTAAAGCTGTAATAAAGAAAGAACAATTCTAATTAAGTACATTTTTGTTCTTTAAATGTTGCTTTCCCCTTATCAAATACTTTCTATATGTATATACTTATGAGCATAATATTATACTATATCCTCTATAGGCCTGGTAATTCAAACCAAACTGTTTTGAGGGAAAAGTCTATATTATAGTCAGACTGTTAACAGCTCATGTCGACAAAGGCCATAAGTTGTGATGAGGGGTCGTAAAAAGCCATTTGTTTCAAGTCGAAAATGTCGGGAAGCACTCCTGCGAAGCGCAATGACGACCATTAAGCAGAGCGAGAAGAGACTTGAGAGGCTTACCAAATGCTCCCATGACTCTTTCAGTACTCTAGCGTCAGGAAGCAGCTGTTCCTGTTGCTCTAACACCCACCGTGTCCTCAGCTCACACAATGTAGGCCGCTGTTATAAGCTGTGACGATATATGTTGACTCTACACTCCAGTGCAACATGGTGGCGGTATACGTCTTTCACTACGGTTTACCGCCCGCCATTATAACACAAAGAAGAAGAAGCGTAACGTAGCGTCATGGTTACGTCTGCAGTCCATTTGTAAACGTCAGAGCGGTTGAGTTAAGGCAGGTTTACTACACGTTATAGAAGAAGGAGCTGTGGCACAGTGCTTTATATGTTATTAAAGAGACACACTCAAGTTTATCTGTACAGACAAGATGGTGGACACCAGCACGCTCTGCCTCTTTGATGTGGACGGCACGCTCACGGCCGCGAGACAGGTAGATAATAAATGTGCGCGTGCATGCGAGTGAGAGAGAGACAAGCAGAGAGAGAGAGAGAGAGAGAGAGAGAAAAAACTTCATTCATACGAACACATGACTAGCTGGTAGTCAGTTAAACATCCGGTTCCACGTTGTTATCGTTGTTCTTCCGAGAACAAAATGTGTTCCACAGAAACGCGTGCCTTAACACGATACATGACATTAGCCAGCTTGTGTCCCTGTGTCTTAGTTAAACTACAGTTAGAGCCATGTTTAATAAAGAGCTATCATGTGAGCATTAGTGGAACATTATCAGCTTTTCTCCATGATTGTTTGCTACGTTTCTTCAAGTAACAGGAAGTGTGTGGCGGAACGTCAAGGCTGACGGACCAATGTAGTTTATTTTATTTTTAGTAGTTTTTAGTGTTAGTTTGTTGGAGATATTCAACGTTGCCAATAAATTGCAAACATTCTGCATGAATAGTCGATTTAGTTACTATCTTAATTCAAACACATATTTCTAAGTCAACAAATTACGCTAATGCTAACAGTGTTTCCGTAAGCTTCCACTAGCATTTTGCTAACAGGTTGAACCAGCTCCGCCAGTGTCAGAAATATGATCTGATGTATCTATGTGCTAATTATAGCCCAGTTAAACTGACATGCCAACGTTTTTCTAAAGAAAAGACACTTTGCTAGAAATATGCAATGCAATACAATTTAATAAAATAAAGAATAAATAAAATCTTAAATCAATCTGCAACTGACAGATTGATGGCACAGAAGAGTTTATGTAACTATTAGACCTTCTCCTATTACGCTGTTGCAGTTCATTATAGACTGAAACCCAGTCACTGCTAGCCATGAATGTACATTCGGTAATGTCACCACTTCACAATCAGTGTTCTCTGTTTAAGGTGTCAAATCATGGCTAAAAGAGAAACAACATTGCTCTGTATAGACCTGCCTGTTTTTATGTCAAGTGAAGTGGTTCATCATATTTAAATATGAATCCAATACATTATATCAACACCTGATATCATTATGGAATCCCTGACATGCTTCCTTGTTAAATCAGAAGGAAAATGGCACATATATTAATGTTCATTGTGTCAAATGGTTCCAGAATTTGTAGATTTTGTAATCTGGGTCACTATTTTTTAGGCTTAGAATACAAAGCAGCCTTATCTGCCCAAACTTTCTGAAATGCGTGTACCCATATTTGATCATTTAATTTTGTTGGCCTACATGTTATTTTGCTTTCTGCGTCAAATAGGTTAAAAAAACCAGTAACCTAAATGTTCACTTGTAATGTTAAACAATATAACTTACACATACACTAGCTACCTCTTTAAAATTACTGAATAGAAAAAGAAATAAATCCACTGGAGCCTAGCTGTCCCACATTAGTCATTGTCCCACATTGTGATGTCCATGTCAAATAATTAATTAATTAATTAATTTAACTTCTGTTTTTGAGTATGTAGTAGAATAGAGAATGACATCATTAGAGGGTTTAGTGAGTGTGCTCATGTGCAACAGACAGAGCAGGTAACCTAAAGTGCAATAACTGCTCAAAATAATACAATAAAACGACCACAAAAGATACAAGAAGTTGTAATCACAAGAATAAAATACAACAGAGGACATGGAGAATGACTGAGATACATGCACTGCTAAATAATCTGCTAATAATAAAGACAGTTATAACTCGTGTTGACTCTATCAGATATCTCTTCCTGTTGTTGGTTGTGGTCTCATCATATCTCTTACAGGCCTCGATTAAGTCTTGTTGCTATCACTATCTTGTCCTATCATGTCAGTAAATGTAAATTGCGTGTGTGTGTGTTTTCAGCCCGCGACTCCAGACATGGCCGAGTTTATCCAGAAGCTGAAAACTCGGGTTCGAGTCGGAGTGGTGGGGGGCTCGGACCTCGTCAAGATCCAAGAGCAGCTGGGAGATGACGGTGAGACACGAAATCACAACCGAAGACATGCACGATTCTTTTTCCAGAAGGCTTTTGCTGTGAAAAGCTGCTGGAGGAAGTCAGCTCTGTGCATTTCAAACATGTATTTCTGATGTTTTACACCAGTTTAAATGCTGAAACTGAAATGTGTGTGGGATCACCATTATAGAGTCTGTTTTGACTCAGCTTTTTTCTACTTAGCATTAAGAGCTGCCATAACTCTGACCAGTACCTCCAACAATAACTGCTTTAGCATTAGATAAGCTTGATCATTTCTTCCTCTGTGTGTCTGTGTGTACAGTGATCCAGAGAGTGGACTATGTGTTTGCTGAGAATGGTCTCGTGGCCTATAAGAACGGACAGTTAGTCTCTGTTCAGGTAAGATTTAAAGACTAAAAACGCCTTTTTTAGGTTAATGCTCTCAAGCCTTTATTGTGGAAAGTCCTCATTTAACAGAGGAAGATCATTTTCCCTCCTAGAATCTTGGTTTTATGATCACAGATACTCTAAATATGATGTTGCCTCATGTTACAGGCACCAGGAAATGAACTTCATCTTTGTTGGGGTTTGTTTTTTTCAGTCCATCCAGGCCCACATGGGAGAAGAACTCCTACAAGATTTCATCAACTTCTGTCTCAACTACATGGCCAAGATCAAACTACCCAAGAAGAGGTACGGACTTAAAAGAACTGGCTGTTAGTGATCCTGTTGAGCCTCACAGTGACTGAAGTGTATCATGGTTTTGAACCTAGTTTTAGTCTAGCTTTTATTAAACTCTCACTTTGAACTACTTTTGAACAACTTTACCTATATGAAATAACGTTTTGATTGATTGCTTTACAGGGGGACATTCATTGAGTTTCGTAACGGCATGTTGAACGTCTCCCCTATTGGACGCAGCTGTACGCATGAGGAGAGGAAGGAGTTCTATGAGCTGGACAAGGTAGCGCATCACTAAAAGCTGCATTATTCCATATTTTTATAATATATACCAGTCAAAAGTTTGGCCACACTTTCTCATTTATGTGAATGGGAAAGTGTGTCCTGACTCCAAAGTTCCCCTCATCGCTTTGGCATGACTCAGCGTCTTTCAGCTCATTGTTTTGTTGTACCGCTCAGAAGTTAATTGTTTTGGTTGAGTCTCATGGCTCTCATCAACCTCATTTTCAGCTGAGGCTAAGTCGTTATCAGCTTTACACTACGAACACGTACAAAATAGCAACTAGCTAGGGAACATAAGTATGTAGTGTTTTAAAATGAATATTGGACTTATACTCTTGAAGAGGCCTGAAACACAACTCACACACTGCAAAAACTCAGCTTAAAAAAACAAGAAAATAAATAAGCAAAATGATCTGCCAACAGAACAGGAAAATCTGACTTGGTGAATTTTTTTATAACAAGTAAATATATCTTAAACTCCACAAATGTCTTTAAAACTAGTGTTTATCTGGCCTAGTATTCATATGTTAAGAGATTAAAAGGATAAGATGCTTGAAATAAGACATTCTGACTTTGACAAAGAGGTTTTGCACTTGTCAGTGTTAATATAACACCTAGAGAGTTATGGTTATCCTCATTTTAAGCAAGAACTTACTCATAACCAGTAATAAAATCTCAATAACTAGTTATAATACCGCATTAAGATAATTAAGCGAGTGAAATGCTCTTAGACAAAAACGGCCTGGTGAGAAGCACATTTTGCCTTGATTTAAGATATTTAGTCTTAGTTAGATTCTATTTTTTGCAGTGCAATGCTCATGTTGCTCTTGCTGTGTTCCATTTACCTCAGAAGTTGGAGGTCGGAGCTTGGAATGATGTCATACCTGAGTTTGAGCCGTTTTTATTTATAATGCGAGAATCTATCATATGAATATATTGTTTTCAGCTTGTTCTACTGCCCCCATCTGGCCAAAAAATCAACTAATGCATCTTTCACTCTCAAACAAGATTGTGAGTGTAATTACATGTAAACTGGTATTTTTCTTGCTTTTGGTGATCCCACTGCAGCCTAAAAGAAGCTTTGTTTAACAGGACAAACATGATATATCTCTTTAACTGAGGCAACAGTACAGAACTTATTTCCCATTCTTGTTTTTGGTCCCAACAGACAGAAAAAATCAGAGAGAAGTTTGTGTCTGTATTAAAGGAGGAGTTCAAAGGAAAAGGATTGTCTTTCTCAATTGGTGAGTCAACTGCATTTATTACAATTATACAGCCTTTGTGTTTACATTGAGTACTGATGTGCTTTAAGCAGCTCAGTTGTGGCTGTTTCTCTCTCACTATGATGTAAATACTCTTGTCTTTGTCTCTGTGCAGGGGGGCAGATCAGCTTTGACGTCTTCCCTGATGGTTGGGATAAGAGATACTGTCTGGGGATTGTTGAGAAGGACAACTACTCAACTATTCACTTCTTTGGCGACAAGACCAAACCCGTGAGTATGCTAACTGCTGCACAATGATGCCGACGACTGCTGTAGATCCTGCATGTAAATTCAATGAAAGGCAGAATATCAGTAGAACTGCTGGGTTGAAAAGATCAGACAGAGAACCCAGCTGGATGCCACTCTAGCTGATATCTATACACTATACTGACACTAAGGTTTAATCACTCATCTTTTTCTCTTAGTATTGGCTGTCTGTCCATTGAAAATCTCTGTTTTGGTTCAAAAACAGCAATTAATGTGAACAGAGAGTCATCATGGAGAGAACAAGATGTGTTTTTCAAATGTGGCCATGGTGTGAACTCACTCTGAAAACACCTGCCTCAAGTTTCAATATGAAAATGTAGCTGACTCATGTTGTTTTCATATCCAAACAGTGTTTTTTAGATTAAGCTGGTGTAGTGTAGTCATAGTCAGAGTTGCAGCTGATGTGTGAAGTGGTTAGATGTTTGCTTCAGTTTCATATGTATGTACTATAGGTTTTCTCATTGTGGGTTAAAGGTACACTCCCTGTTTTTTTTTAATAGAACAGAATAGACGTTTGACACCCAGGCGTTTCCACCCTGCTCATTACTGATGTTTTATACTTGTTTAAACTTTTACATATATTTTGTAATTTTTGGATATTGTTTTTTTTTTCAAATCAGGGTGTGTCATTTGTGAGTTAAAGGTTACGTAGTGACAACCTTTATTTATAGTGACCCTCATTTACAATGACATCGGACAAAAGACAGACAAGGAAAACAACAGCAAAAAAACAGATCAAATCTAATACAGTTATAGAAAGCAATTACAAGTAGATGTCTGGATGTTTAAGAAGAAGGTATAAGTGTTTTTTATTTTAATGAGGTGCTGCATGTTGTTCCATGTAGGGATGCACTGATATATCAGCCAAATATCGGTATCTGCCTTCCTTGTTGTTCCTTGTTGACTAACATCGGCCTATCTGTAAATAAGATACAAATCAGTGGCCAGTGTTCTGGTTATTACAGTCTGGTCAGACTCAGGCAGTAGTAGTAACAGTAACAGTAAGTGTAGCACTGGGCTGAATTCATTTAAAACAATTGAGTTTCCGTGATTTCTTTTTTCCCCGTGGAATAAATAACACAACAAAACATAATAACATCCTTGTCTAAAAAATCTGTATTGGTATATGTCGGCAAACTCTTACTTTAAAAATTGGCATCTGTATTGGCTCAGAATTTCACAATCAGTGCATCACTAGTTCCATGAGGTGACACTCCAGATCAATGAAAGCCTGCATGCTGTGCTGCTTTAGAAGCCGTCTCACCACACTGATAGAGCAGCAGTCTGAGCTGGAGCTGAATGCCTTCACCATTGTAAAACATGTTCCCATTGTCCTCTCAATCCACAGCAGCAGTTAGCAGTGCATACAGCAGACTGACAGTCTCTTCACACATACAGTATGCAGGCTTCTCACCTCAAAACACCCATCTGAGACTTTTTTTGGAGGGGCCAGTTCAGCCATGATGTGGTTGGTTGAAATGCCAGGAACGATGTTGAATACTCTTATGAAACTTATTTTGTAACTTCCTGTAAATTCCTCCATTTTCTTTCTTTCTTCCTTTTTTCCAACAAAAAAAAGAATAGAGAAGCAGATAAAATGTGAAGCTATAAAACCTGCTGCCACCAAAATCCTCTCCTATTGAGAGGCCGCTTTAGTTACACACAGTACATGACCACACACAGTAGAGTTTCAGTGTGTCTGCCAGTGAAAATAAGCAGTTTATTACCAACGTGTCATTATGGGATATTTGTAGGTCGGAGACAAAAACTGAATTCAGCAGAATGACATGTTTAGAAAGTCATATCTGCAGAAAGTACAAAGCCTGTGAGAAGAAAACATCTGTCAAATGATTTACGACTATTGTGCGTCTGTGGGTTTTGTGTGTGTTTTTAGGGAGGAAACGACTACGAAATCTACGATGACCCTCGGACCATCGGCCACGAAGTCTCCAGCCCAGAAGACACAAAACAGCTTTGTCAGCAGCTTTTCTTCTCATGAGCCAGAAGCTGCAACTGTAACTGTACGTTCCCATCACCTTTGTCCAAAACAGAGACGACAGACTTTTATTTTGGAGGACGTTTTCATCTGCGAGGATCTAATCTTGAGGTTTCATTACGAAAAGAATAAATTTAATGCAGGAAGAGCCAATGAGTCTGTGATAATGCCAAGTCACTGATAAATGGAGAGATAGAATTGTGGGTTTTCTTAATGGGGTTTTGAATGAGGAATGTTATGGCTTTAAGTGTGATAGTAAACGTGGATTTTTTATTTTTTTTTTGGATATTCTTTGTGGCCAATCTACAACATTGTTTCATAACTTTTTTAATTTTTATTTCAGCATTACCTCATGGTAAAGGTTGAGTCAAAACCTTTTGCCAACATAGCTGCCAGAGATATAAAATGCAGTTTTTTTCTCTTTTTTAATCCTCATGTGAGTCTGACCATCATGTTCTTCAATCACTTAACTGGAAATTCAGCATATTTGTACATGGCCTTAAAAAAAAAAGCTTGGTACTGTCACGCCATGGAATTGATATCAATACTTTTCTAACTAATCCTGAGCTTCCAAGTGACCCAGTGTGCCTCTCATAAGCTTTGATTGAGCATTACAGATGTGATTTTGAACTGTAATTCATAGAGTGGAAGCTTCGAGGAAAGTCATGCCAGTGTTAGTTTGATTTTTTTTTTCTTTTTTTGTTTGTGTTTTTTTGTTGTTGTCCCTGAGCAAATTTATAAAATCTTTTCTAGGTTTCACTCTTGCCTTGGTTCATCTATGTTTACCGTCACTGCTCAGTTTGATCCGAACAAACTGGAATCCCTAGCCAGATGTTTAAGAACACATATTAGAAGCTTTGATGAACTGTCAGCACTTTAGGCTCAATCACTCTGGTGTTCTGGAAGTTCATTAAGAGAAGTAAAATCACCAGTTATTGGACTAATGTAAGGTGAGGAAAAAAGCTACAGGTTGAAGAATTTCAGAGTAAAGAGGTGTAGAACAAAAACAACTTGATCTTGGTGATGAATTTCCCTTTTTATAATAATACAAAACATAAATGGTTATTTATATTATCGCTCCTTAAATGTTATAGAATGTAGGCTATAATAATATAATAAGTAATGTTCCCAATATATGGCACTAAAAACCTTAAATGAAGAATCCCCTTGTATTCTGCTGTAAAGGATTAGAACTGTGAGAAATAAAAGAAGGGAACAATGTATGTTGTCTTGTGTCTACTTGGTGCTTCTACTTTTACTTACATAACATATATTACATAAATAATAAACATAACACAAGCAAACCATTTAATTATTTAAGAACTGTGACCAGGGCATGTGCCACTTTTAAACAAGTACAGTCATAGCCAAAAATATATGTCAGATAATACCCAACCTCTCCCAGAATATCATTTCAATTACAAATGTTTTGGTATTCACATGTTTATTTCATGTGAATAAAAACAGACAGATTATCTGACTGAAGTGCAGGGGTGTCTATATTTTTGGCCATGACTGTAAAAAATAACTGATAGGCTAGTGCCCCCTGGTGGACAAACTATATACCGCAGCAATATTTCACAATGACTTCAAACATACAGTATTTTGGGTCCGTGTATCATTCGTTCATTTGAGAATCCAAAATCAAAAAATTGGTTGTTATTTCATTATTTGTTTATGAATTTGATACAAAAAATTAACTTATACGCTCTGTTTTTAGACCTTTTATTTAAGGCTCAGGTCAAAAAAATGGCCCCGGCCCCTGGTCCGAATTTGTTTTTGATATTTGATTTTTCCACTTTCCGTGACCCAGAAGTTATTTGTTGACGTCTTCTTCGTCTGTTTGTAAATCTGTTGCGACATATTTGTAATATATTTGACATGTGTAAAGCCTGGTGAACCAGCTGATCATCTCACTCATCTGAGGGAAAACATGATCTGATGAAGTGATGTGTGCAGCGTGCTAGCTCTGTGTAGCATTTATGCTTTTATTAGGGCCCGAGCGCTGACCAGCGCGAAGCCCTATTGTATCTGTCCGGATTATTAGGGCCCGAGCGCTGACCAGCGCGAAGCCCTATTGTTTTTGCCATGATTATTATTAGGGCCCGAGCGCTGACCAGCGCGAAGCCCTATTGTTTTTGCCATGATTATTAGGGCCCGAGCGCTGACCAGCGCGAAGCCCTATTGTATCTGTCCGGATTATTATTAGGGCCCGAGCGCTGACCAGCGCG
Source organism: Scomber japonicus (assembly GCF_027409825.1). Classification (NCBI taxonomy): domain Eukaryota; kingdom Metazoa; phylum Chordata; class Actinopteri; order Scombriformes; family Scombridae; genus Scomber; species Scomber japonicus. The sequence goes on along the minus strand of NC_070579.1, from coordinate 37,191,121 downwards.
AAGCCCTATTGTATCTGTCAAGATTATTATTATTTTTCTTTTTCTTGCACGACGACGGCCTTTTTGCCCCCCTGAACGTGCCCCGATACTCACCAAAGTTTGCACGCAAGCCAGACCCGGCGAAAATTTCGATATTTTATGGTTTGCACAAATGGGCGTGACAAAATGGCTCTCTAGCGCCCCCTACAAAATCAATAAAAGCGAGCCCCTCGTGACAGATTGACATAGAGAAACGTAACTTGGTACACATGTTCATCATGTCAAGACGCACCAAAAAGTCTCTTGGACACATACCCTAACACCAACAGGAAGTCGGCCATTTTGAATCAAAATATTGATTTTAATGCAAAATGTGGCATCATATTTGAATGCACTACTCCTAGAGTTTTCTTCCCATCCACTTCAAATTCACACAGAGTCATCTTGAGACATTGGAGATGAAAAGTTATCAAAAGGTTTTTCCCCCGTCATTCCTGGTTGCCATGGTGACGCGGCGAATTTCGATGCTTCGCCATGAAATTTCAAACCCTCATAACTTGACTCCACATGGTCTCAGCTTTTCCAAATTTCAGATGCCTGTTCAGGGTCCCGGTCTGAAGACATGTACAGTCTCATATTTAGTGACAGTCATAGCGCCACCTACTGGCAACAGGAAGTCACTTGCTTCATTTTTTCACTAATTACTCCCATAATGTTCATCCCATCCACTTCAAATTCACACAGGATCATCTTGAGACATTGGAGATGAAATGTTATCAAAAGCTTTTTCCCTCGTCATTCCTGGTTGCCGTGGTGACGTGGCGAATTTCGATCCTTCGCCATGAAAATTCAAACCCTGATAACTTGACTCCACATGGTCTGAGCTTTTCCAAATTTAATATGCTTGTACAGTGTCCCCGTCTGCACACATGTACAGTCTCATATTTAGTGACAGTCATAGCGCCCCCTACTGGCAACAGGAAGTCACTTGCTTCATTCTTTCAATAATTACTCCCATAATCTTAAGTATTTACACCTGAAATTGACTCAGCTGAGACATAAGACCTTGGTGATGCTACATTCTGCAACTCGTGACCCATCATCAAATACTGTTGCCATGACAACGCATTCAACGCCATGAAATACGATTACAGTTTTCAGGGGCAAAGGATGCCTCCATGGTAACGAAACTCAACACACACGTCTGGAGTGGGGTCATTTAACATCCTATATACTTCAATGGGATGGCCGTGACTAAATGGCTCAATAGCGCCCCCTTGAATATTTCAAAATTGAACCTCAGAATTCCCGATTGACATAGAAGAATGAAATTCGGTAGGTTTATGTATCATCTCCAGACGCACAAAAACGCCATTTGGACCCATACCCTAAGTCCAACAGGAAGTCGGCCATCTTGGGAAAAATGCTCAATTTTGGTGAGTGTTTTGGTCATTTCCACGCCTCATATTTGAACAAACTAGTCCTAGGGATTTCATCCCATCCACTTCAAATTCACACAGAGTCAGCTTGAGACATTGGAGATGACAAGTTATCAAAAGCTTTTTTATGACTTATTCCTGTTGGGCGTGGCTGTGCAAACAATTTCGATGCTTCGCCATGAAGCAGGAAGTCCTTATAACTCCTACAGACATTGTCCCGTCTACACCAAATTGATCACACATGTAGAGGGTCCCGCCCTGAACACATCTATGCATCAATACTGTGTCAAATACACAGCGCCACCTACTGGACACAGGAAGTCAGCCTCACATGACAAACATTATCCGATTTACATGAAATTTACAGGATGTGTTCTCCACAGCACACACTGCAACATGACATGTAATTGGTGGGTGATCTCTAGCGCCACCTAGTGGACACATGCAATGTGACTTAGCCCCATCACACAACGTTCATTACGAGCCTGGGTGCCAAGACTTCTACGTGCCCGCTGTGTCTGCCGTGTGACTGCAGCACGCACCGGCATGCGCGTACGGCGCGGTGCGTGGGGGCGCGAGGGCCCGTTCATCACTGCTTGCAGTTTTAATTAGGGCCCGAGCGCTGACCAGCGCGAAGCCCTATTGTTTTTGCCATGATTATTATTAGGGCCCGAGCGCTGACCAGCGCGAAGCCCTATTGTTTTTGCCATGATTATTATTCTTCTTCTTCTCCCAAAACAACGCCCTTTTTGCCCCCCTGAACGTGCCTTAAAAGTCACCAAAGTTTGCACGCAAGCCAGACCCGGCGAAAATTTTGATATTTTATGGTTTGCAGAAATGGGCGTGGCAAAATGGCTCTCTAGCGCCCCCTATTGAATATAAAAATGTGAGATATTGACGTACATGAACGAAATTTGGTATATATATGTATCATGTCCAGACGCACAAAAAAGTCACTGGGGCCCATGACGTCACTCCAACAGGAAGTCGGCCATTTTGAAAAATATGTGCGATTTTGGCGTTTTCCACTCCTCGTACTTTAACGAACTAGTCCTAGAGATTTCATCTCATCCACTTCAAATTCACACAGAGTCATCTTGAGACATTGGAGATGACAAGTTATCAAAAGCTTTTTCGCCGGTCATTCCTGGTTGCCGTGGTGACGCGGCGAATTTCGATGCTTCGCCATGAAATTTCAAACCCTCATAACTTGACTCCACATGGTCTCAGCTTTTCCAAATTTAATATACTTGTTCAGCGTCCTGATCTGAACACATGTACAGTCTCATATTTAGTGACAGTCATAGCGCCCCCTACTGGCAACAGGAAGTCACTTGCGTCATTTGTTCATTAATTACTCCCATAATCTTAAGTATTTCCACCTGAAATTGACTCAGCTGAGACATGAGACCTTGGTGATGCTACATTCTGCAACTCATGACCCATCATCAAATACCGTTGCCATGACAACACATTCAACGCCATGAAAATACGATTACAGTTTTCAGGGGCAAAGGATGCCTCCACGGTAACGAAACTCAACACACACGTCTGGAGTGGGGTCATTTAACATCCTATGTACTTCAATGGGATGGACGTGACTAAACAGCTCAATAGCGCCCCCTTGAATATTTCAAAATTGAACCTCAGCCTTCCCGATTGACATAGAAGAATGAAATTCGGTAGGTTTATGTATCATCTCCAGACGCACAAAAACACCATTTGGACCCATACACTAAGTCCAACAGGAAGTCGGCCATCTTGGAAAAATGCTCAATTCTGTTGAGTTTTTTGATGATTTCAAGGCCACATATTTTAATGAACTAGTCCTAGGGATTTCATCCCATCCACTTCAAATTCACACAGAGTCATCTTGAGACATTGGAGATGAAAAGTTATCAAAAGCTTTTTCGCCCGCCATTCCTGGTTGCCGTGGTGAAGTGGCGAATTTCGATGCTTCGCCATGAAATTTCAAACCCTCACAACTTGACTCCACATGGTCTGAGCTTTTCCAAATTTAATATGCTTGTTCAGTGTCCCGGTCTGAACACATGTACAGTCTGATATTTAGTGACAGTCATAGCGCCACCTACTGGCAACAGGAAGTCACTTGCTTCATTCTTGCACTAATTACTCCCATAATCTTAAGTATTTACACCTGAAATTGAATCAGCTAAGACATAACGCCAGTTATCAAAATCTTTTTTATGACTTCTTCCTGTTGGGCGTGGCTGTGCGGACAATTTCGATGCTTCGCCATTAGGCAGGAAGTCCTTATAACTCCTACAGACATTGTCCTGTCTACACCAAATTCATCACGCATGTAGAGGGTCCCGCCCTGAACACATCTATGCATCAATACTGTGTCAAATACACAGCGCCACCTACTGGACACAGGAAGTCAGCCTCATATGACAAACATTATCCGATTTACATGAAATTTACAGGATGTGTTCTCCACATCACACACTGCAACATGACATGTAATTGGTGGGTGATCTCTAGCGCCACCTAGTGGACACATGCAATGTGACTTAGCCCCATCACACAATATTCATTACAAGCCCGGGTGCCAAGATGTCTACGTGCCCGCCGTGTTTGCCGTGTGCCTGCAGCACGCACCGCCATGCGCGTACGGTGCGGTGCGTGGGGGCGCGAGGGCCCGTTCATCACTGCTTGCAGTTTTAATTCTTCTTCATCTTTTTCTTCTTGCACAACGACGCCCTTTTTGCCCCCCTGAACGTGCCTTAAAAGTCACCAAAGTTTGCACGCAAGCCAGACCCGGCGAAAATTTTGATATTTTATGGTTTGCAGAAATGGGCGTGGAAAAATGGCTCTCTAGCGCCCCCTACAAAATCAATAAAAGCGAGCCCCTCGTGACAGATTGACATAGAGAAACGAAACTTGGTACACATGTTCAACATGTCGAGACGCACCAAAAAGTCTCTTGGACACATACCCTAACACCAACAGGAAGTCGGCCATTTTGAATCAAAATATTGATTTTAATGCTGAATCTGGCATCATATTTGAGCGAACTAGTCCTAGAGATTTCTTCCCATCCACTTCAAATTCACACAGAGTCATCTTGAGACATTGGAGATGAAAAGTTATCAAAAGCTTTTCCCCCCGTCATTCCTGGTTGCCGTGGTGACGCGGCGAATTTCGATGCTTCGCCATGAAATTTCAAACCTTCATAACTTGACTCCACATGGTCTGAGCTTTTCCAAATTTCAGATGCTTGTTCAGCGTCCTGGTCTGAACACATGTACAGTCTCATATTTAGTGACAGTCATAGCGCCACCTACTGGCAACAGGAAGTCACTTGCGTCATTTGTTCATTAATTACTCCCATAATCTTAAGTATTTCCACCTGAAATTGACTCAGCTGAGACATAAGACCTTGGTGATGCCACATTCTGCAACTCGTGACCCATCATCAAATACTGTTGCCATGACAACGCATTCAACGCCATGAAAATACGATTACAGTTTTCAGAGGCAAAGCATGCCTCCACGGTAACGAAACTCAACACACACGTCTGGAGTGGGTTCATTTAACATCCTATATACTTCAATGGGATGGGCGTGAGTAAATGGCTCAATAGCGCCCCCTTGAATATTTCAAAATTGAACCTCAGCCTTCCCGATTGACATAGAAGAATGAAATTCGGTAGGTTTATGTATCATCTCCAGACACACAAAAATGCCATTTGGACCCATACCCTAAGTCCAACAGGAAGTCAGCTATCTTGGGAAAAATGCTCAATTTTAGTCAATTTTTTGGTCATTTCCAGGTCTCATATTTGAACGAACTAGTCCTAGGGATTTCATCCCATCCACTTCAAATTCACACAGAGTCATCTTGAGACATTGGAGATGAAAAGTTATCAAAAGCTTTTTCGTCCGTCATTCCTGGTTGCCATGGTGACATGGCGAATTTCGATGTCTCGCCATGAAATTTCAAACCCTCATAACTTGACTCCACATGGTCTCAGCTTTACCAAATTTCAGATGCTTGTTCAGTGTCCTGGTCTGAACACATGTACAGTCTCATATTTAGTGACAGTCATAGCGCCACCTACTGGCAACAGGAAGTCACTTGCTTCATTCTTTCACTAATTATTACTCCCATAATCTTAAGTATTTACACCTGAAATTGACTCAGCTGAGACATAACACTAGTTATCAAAATCTTTTTTATGACTTCTTCCTGTTGGGCGTGGCTGTGCAGACAATTTCGATGCTTCGCCATAAAGCAGGAAGTCCTTATAACTCCTACATGCATTGTCTGATCTACACCAAATTCATCATGCATGTAGAGGGTCCCACCCTGAACACATCTATGCATCAATACTGTGTCAAATACACAGCACCACCTACTGGACACAGGAAGTCAGCCTCATATGACAAACATTATCCGATTTACATGAAATTTAGAGGATGTGTTCTCTACATCATACACTGCAACATGACATGTAATTGGTGGGTGATCTCTAGCCCCACCTAGTGGACACATGCAATGTGACTTAGCCCCATCACACAGTGTTCATTACAAGCCCCGGTGCAAAGACGTCTACGTGCCCGCTGTGTCTGCCGTGTGACTGCAGCACGCACCGACATGCGCGTACAAGGCGGTGCATGGGGGCGCGAGGGCCCGTTCATCACTGCTTGCAGTTTTAATTCTTCTTCTTCTCCCACAACAATGGCCTTTTTGCCCCCCTGAACGTGCCTTAAAAGTCACCAAAGTTTGCACGCAAGCCAGACCCGGCGAAAATTTTGATATTTTATGGTTTGCAGAAATGGGCGTGGCAAAATGGCTCTCTAGCGCCCCCTATTGAATATAAAAATGTGAGAGATTGACGTACATGAACGAAATTTGGTATATATATGTATCATGTCCAGACGCACAAAAAAGTCACTTGGGCCCATGACGTCACTCCAACAGGAAGTCGGCCATTTTGAAAAATATGTGCGATTTTGGCGTTTTCCACTCCTCGTACTTTAACGAACTAGTCCTAGAGATTTCATCCCATCCACTTCAAATTCACACAGAGTCATCTTGAGACATTGGAGATGAAAAGTTATCAAAAGCTTTTTCGCCGGTCATTCCTGGTTGCCGTGGTGAAGCGGCGAATTTCGATGCTTCGCCATGAACTTTCAAACCCTCATAACTTGACTCCACATGGTCTCAGCTTTTCCAAATTTAATATACTTGTTCAGCGTCCTGATCTGAACACATGTACAGTCTCATATTTAGTGACAGTCATAGCGCCCCCTACTGGCAACAGGAAGTCACTTGCGTCATTTGTTCATTAATTACTCCCATAATCTTAAGTATTTCCACCTGAAATTGACTCAGCTGAGACATGAGACCTTGGTGATGCTACATTCTGCAACTCATGACCCATCATCAAATACCGTTGCCATGACAACACATTCAACGCCATGAAAATACGATTACAGTTTTCAGGGGCAAAGGATGCCTCCACGGTAACGAAACTCAACACACACGTCTGGAGTGGGGTCATTTAACATCCTATGTACTTCAATGGGATGGACGTGACTAAACAGCTCAATAGCGCCCCCTTGAATATTTCAAAATTGAACCTCAGCCTTCCCGATTGACATAGAAGAATGAAATTCGGTAGGTTTATGTATCATCTCCAGACGCACAAAAACACCATTTGGACCCATACACTAAGTCCAACAGGAAGTCGGCCATCTTGGAAAAATGCTCAATTCTGTTGAGTTTTTTCATGATTTCAAGGCCACATATTTTAACGAACTAGTCCTAGGGATTTCATCCCATCCACTTCAAATTCACACAGAGTCATCTTGAGACATTGGAGATGAAAAGTTATCAAAAGCTTTTTCGCCCGCCATTCCTGGTTGCCGTGGTGAAGTGGCGAATTTCGATGCTTCGCCATGAAATTTCAAACCCTCACAACTTGACTCCACATGGTCTGAGCTTTTCCAAATTTAATATGCTTGTTCAGTGTCCCGGTCTGAACACATGTACAGTCTGATATTTAGTGACAGTCATAGCGCCACCTACTGGCAACAGGAAGTCACTTGCTTCATTCTTTCACTAATTACTCCCATAATCTTAAGTATTTACACCTGAAATTGAATCAGCTAAGACATAACGCCAGTTATCAAAATCTTTTTTATGACTTCTTCCTGTTGGGCGTGACTGTGCGGACAATTTCGATGCTTCGCCATTAGGCAGGAAGTCCTTATAACTCCTACAGACATTGTCCTGTCTACACCAAATTCATCACGCATGTAGAGGGTCCCGCCCTGAACACATCTATGCATCAATACTGTGTCAAATACACAGCGCCACCTACTGGACACAGGAAGTCAGCCTCATATGACAAACATTATCCGATTTACATGAAATGTACAGGATGTGTTCTCCACATCACACACTGCAACACGACATGTAATTGGTGGGTGATCTCTAGCGCCACCAAGTGGACACATGCAATGTGACTTAGCCCCATCACACAATATTCATTACAAGCCCAGGTGCCAAGAAGTCTACGTGCCCGCCGTGTCTGCCATGTAACTGCAGCATGCACCGACATGTGCGTACGGCACGGTGCGTGGGGGCGCGAGGGCCCGTTCATCACTGCTTGCAGTTTTAATTAGGGCCCGAGCGCTGACCAGCGCGAAGCCCTATTGTTTTTGCCATGATTATTAGGGCCCGAGCGCTGACCAGCGCGAAGCCCTATTGTATCTGTCCGGATTATTATTTTTCTTCTCCCAAAACAACGCCCTTTTTGACCCCCTGAACGTGCCTTAAAAGTCACCAAAGTTTGCACGCAAGCCAGACCCGGCGAAAATTTTGATATTTTATGGTTTGCAGAAATGGGCGTGCCAAAATGGCTCTCTAGCGCCCCCTATTGAATATAAAAATGTGAGGGATTGACGTACATGAACGAAATTTGGTATATATATGTATCATGTCCAGACGCACAAAAAAGTCAGTGGGGCCCATGACGTCACTCCAACAGGAAGTCGGCCATTTTGAAAAATATGTGCGATTTTGGCGTTTTCCACTCCTCGTACTTTAACGAACTAGTCCTAGAGATTTCATCTCATCCACTTCAAATTCACACAGGATCATCTTGAGACATTGGAGATGAAAAGTTATCAAAAGCTTTTTCCCTCGTCATTCCTGGTTGCCGTGGTGACGTGGCGAATTTCGATCCTTCGCCATGAAAATTCAAACCCTCATAACTTGACTCCACATGGTCTGAGCTTTCCCAAATTTAATATGCTTGTTCAGTGTCCCAGTCTGAACACATGTACAGTCTCATATTTAGTGACAGTCATAGCGCCACCTACTGGCAACAGGAAGTCACTTGCATCATTTGTTCATGAATTATTCCCATACTCTTAAGTATTTCCACCTGAAATTCACTCAGCTGAGACATAAGACCTTGGTGATGCTACATTCTGCAACTCGTGACCCATCATCAAATACCGTTGCCATGGCAACGCATTCAACGCCATGAAATATGATTACACTTTTCAGGGGCAAAGGATGCCTCCACGGTAACGAAACTCAACACACACGTCTGGAGTGGGTTCATTTAACATCCTATATACTTCAATGGAATGGGCGTGACTAAATGGCTCAATAGCGCCCCCTTGAATATTTCAAAATCGAACCTCAGCCTTCCCGATTGACGTAGAAGAATGAAACTCGGTAGGTTTATGTATCATCTCCAGACGCACAAAAACGCCATTTGGACCCATACCCTAAGTCCAACAGGAAGTCGGCCATCTTGGGAAAAATGCTATATTTTGCTGAGTTTTTTGGTCATTTCCAGGCCTCATATTTGAACGCACTAGTCCTAGGGATTCCATCCCATCCACTTCAAATTCACACAGAGTCATCTTGAGACATTGGAGATGACAAGTTATCAAAAGCTTTTTTATGACTTCTTCCTGTTGGGCGTCGCTGTGCAAACAATTTCGATGCTTCGCCATAAAGCAGGAAGTCTTTATAACTCCTACAGACATGGTCCTGTCTACACCAAATTGATCACGCATGTAGAGGGTCCCGCCCTGAACACATCTATGCATCAATACTGCGTCAAATACACAGCGCCACCTACTGGACACAGGAAGTCAGCCTCATATGACAAACATTATCCGATTTACATGAAATTTACAGGATGTCTTCTCCACAGCACACACTGCAACATGACATGTAATTGGTGGGTGATCTCTAGCGCCACCTAGTGGACACATGCAATGTGACTTAGCCCCATCACACAACATTCATTACGAGCCCAGGTGCCAAGACGTCTACGTGCCCGCTGTGTCTGCCGTGTGACTGCAGCACGCACCGACATGCGAGTACGGGGCGGTGCATGGGGGCGCGAGGGCCCGTTCATCACTGCTTGCAGTTTTAATTAGGGCCCGAGCGCTGACCAGCGCGAAGCCCTATTGTTTTTGCCATGATTATTAGGGCCCAAGCACTACAGTGCGAAGGCCCTATTGTAATCGTACCGATTATTATTAGGGCCCAAGCACTACAGTGCGAAGGCCCTATTGTAATCGTACCGATTATTATTATTATTATTATTATACAAAACAAACGCGTTTTTGGCCCCCTAAACGTGCGCGAAAAGTCACCAAAATGTGCAATCAGGTTCGGCCCGGCGAAAAATTTCATATTTTATAGTTTGCATAAATGGGCGTGGCAAAATGGCTCTGTAGCGCCCCCTAGAAAATTTAAAAAAGCGAGCCCCACCCCTGAGATTGTCCTACACAAACGAAATTCAGTACACATATGTATCGTGTAAAGACGCACAAAAAAGTCTCTTGTACCCATACCCTCACTCCTACAGGAAGTCGGCCATTTTGTATCAAATCTGCGTTTTTGGCGATTTCCACACCTCGCATTTGAGCCATCTCCTCCTAGAGATTTAATCCGACCGATTTCAAATTCACTCAGAAACATCTTGAGACATTGGAGATGAAAAGTTATCAAAAACTTTCTGATTAGGGATCCGGTTTGGCCGTGGCGGCGCCGACAATTTCCTTCACCATTCGATCCTTCGCCATGAAATTTCAAACCCTCATAACTTCACTCCACATGGTCTGAGCTTTTCCAAATTTCATATGCTTGTTCAGCGTCCCGGTCTGAACACATGTACAGTCTGATATTTAGTGACAGTCATAGCGCCACCTACTGGCAACAGGAAGTCACTTGCTTCAGTCTTTCACTGATTACTCCCATAATCATAAGTATTTATACCTGAAATTAACTCAGCTGAGACATAAGACCTTGGTGATGCTACATTCTGCAACTCATGACCCATCATCAAATACCGTTGCCATGACAACACATTCAACGCCATGATAATACGATTACAGTTTTTAGGGGCAAAGGATGCCTCCACGGTAACGAAACTCAACACACAAGTCTGGAGTGGGTTCATTTAACATCCTATATACTTCAATGGGATGGGTGTGACTAAACGGCTCAATAGCGCCCCCTTGAATATTTCAAAATTGAACCTCAGCCTTCCCGATTGACATACAAGAATAAAATTCGGTAGGTTTATGTATCATCTCCAGACGCACAAAAACGGCATTTGGATCCATACCCTAAGTCCAACAGGAAGTCGGCCATCTTGGGAAAAATGCTATATTTTAGTGAGTTTTTTGGTCATTTCCAGGCCTCATATTTTAACAAACTAGTCCTAGAGATTTCATTCCATCCACTTCAAATTCGCTCAGAGTCATCTTGAGACATGGGAGATGACAAGTTATCAAAAGCTTTTTTATGACTTCTTCCTGTTGGGCGTGGCTGTGCACACAATTTCGATGCTTCGCCATAAAGCAGGAAGTCCTTATAACTCCTACAGACATTGTCTTGTCTACACCAAATTGCTCACGCATGTAGAGGGTCCCGCCCTGAACACATCTATGCATCAATACTGCTTCATATACACAGCGCCACCTACTGGACACAGGAAGTCAGCCTCATATGACAAACATTATCCGATTTACATGAAATTTACAGGATGTGTTCTCCACATCACACACTGCAACATGACATATAATTGGTGGGTGATCTTTAGCGCCACCTAGTGGACACATGCGATGTGACTTAGCCCCATCACACAACGTTCATTACAAGCCCGCGTGCCAAGACGTGTATGTGCCCGCTGTGTCTGCCGTGTGACTGCAGCACGCACCGACATGCGCGTACGGGGCGGTGCGTGGGGGGGGCTTGGGCCCGATCATCGCTGCTTGCAGCTTTAATTATTATTATTATTATTAAACAAAACAAACGCGTTTTTGGCCCCCTAAACGTGCGCGAAAAGTCACCAAAATGTGCAATCAGGTTCGGCCCGGCGAAAAATTTCATATTTTATAGTTTGCATAAATGGGCGTGGCAAAATGGCTCTGTAGCGCCCCCTAGAAAATTTAAAAAAGCGAGCCCCACCCCTGAGATTGTCCTACACAAACGAAATTCAGTACACATATGTATCGTGTAAAGACGCACAAAAAAGTCTCTTGTACCCATACCCTCACTCCTACAGGAAGTCGGCCATTTTGTATCAAATCTGCGTTTTTGGCGATTTCCACACCTCGCATTTGAGCCATCTCCTCCTAGAGATTTAATCCGACCGATTTCAAATTCACTCAGAAACATCTTGAGACATTGGAGATGAAAAGTTATCAAAAACTTTCTGATTAGGGATCCGGTTTGGCCGTGGCGGCGCCGACAATTTCCTTCACCATTCGATCCTTCGCCATGAAATTTCAAACCCTCATAACTTCACTCCACATGGTCTGAGCTTTTCCAAATTTCATATGCTTGTTCAGCGTCCCGGTCTGAACACATGTACAGTCTGATATTTAGTGACAGTCATAGCGCCACCTACTGGCAACAGGAAGTCACTTGCTTCAGTCTTTCACTGATTACTCCCATAATCATAAGTATTTATACCTGAAATTAACTCAGCTGAGACATAAGACCTTGGTGATGCTACATTCTGCAACTCATGACCCATCATCAAATACCGTTGCCATGACAACACATTCAACGCCATGATAATACGATTACAGTTTTTAGGGGCAAAGGATGCCTCCACGGTAACGAAACTCAACACACAAGTCTGGAGTGGGTTCATTTAACATCCTATATACTTCAATGGGATGGGTGTGACTAAACGGCTCAATAGCGCCCCCTTGAATATTTCAAAATTGAACCTCAGCCTTCCCGATTGACATACAAGAATAAAATTCGGTAGGTTTATGTATCATCTCCAGACGCACAAAAACGGCATTTGGATCCATACCCTAAGTCCAACAGGAAGTCGGCCATCTTGGGAAAAATGCTATATTTTAGTGAGTTTTTTGGTCATTTCCAGGCCTCATATTTTAACAAACTAGTCCTAGAGATTTCATTCCATCCACTTCAAATTCGCTCAGAGTCATCTTGAGACATGGGAGATGACAAGTTATCAAAAGCTTTTTTATGACTTCTTCCTGTTGGGCGTGGCTGTGCACACAATTTCGATGCTTCGCCATAAAGCAGGAAGTCCTTATAACTCCTACAGACATTGTCTTGTCTACACCAAATTGATCACACATGTAGAGGGTCCCGCCCTGAACACATCTATGCATCAATACTGCTTCATATACACAGCGCCACCTACTGGACACAGGAAGTCAGCCTCATATGACAAACATTATCCGATTTACATGAAATTTACAGGATGTGTTCTCCACATCACACACTGCAACATGACATATAATTGGTGGGTGATCTTTAGCGCCACCTAGTGGACACATGCGATGTGACTTAGCCCCATCACACAACGTTCATTACAAGCCCGCGTGCCAAGACGTGTATGTGCCCGCTGTGTCTGCCGTGTGACTGCAGCACGCACCGACATGCGCGTACGGGGCGGTGCGTGGGGGGGGCTTGGGCCCGATCATCGCTGCTTGCAGCTTTAATTATTATTATTATTATAGTTCCTATAAAGTAAACGCCTTTTTGCCCCCCTGAACGTGCCCCAAAAGTCACCAAAATGTGCAATCATGTTCGACCCGGCGAAAAATTTGATATTTTATGGTTTGCATAAATGGGCGTGGCAAAATGGCTCTGTAGCGCCCCCTACAAAATTAAAAAAAGCGAGCCCCACCCCTGAGATTGTCCTAGACAAACGAAATTCAGTACACATATGTATCGTGTAAAGACGCACAAAAAAGTCTCTTGTACCCATGCCCTAACTCCTACAGGAAGTTGGCCATTTTGTATCGAATATGCGTTTTGGGCGATTTCCACGCATCTCATTTGAGCTAACTCCTCCTAGAGATTTAATCCGACCGACTTCAAATTCACTCAGAAACATCTTGAGACATTGGAGATGAAGAGTTATCAAAAACTTTCTGATTAGGGATCCGGTTTGGCCGTGGCGGCGCCGACAATTTCCTTCACCATTCGATCCTTCGCCATGAAATTTCAAACCCTCATAACTTGACTCCACATGGTCTGAGCTTTTACAAATTTAATATGCTTGTTCAGTGTCCCGGTCTGAACACATGTACAGTCTCATATTTAGTGACAGTCATAGCGCCACCTAGTGGCAACAGGAAGTCACTTGCTTCAGTCTTTCACTGATTACTCCCATAATCTTAAGTATTTATAACTGAAATTAACTCAGCTGAGACATAAGACCTTGGTGATGCTACATTCTGCAACTCATGACCCATCATCAAATACCGTTGCTATGACAACGCATTCAACGCCATGAAATACGATTACAGTTTTTAGGGGCAAAGGATGCGTCCACAGTAATGAAACTCAACACACACGTCTGGAGTGGGTTAATTAAACATCCTATATACTTCAATGGGATGGGCGTGGCTAAACGGCTCAACAGCGCCCCCTTGAATATTTCAAAATTGAACCTCAGCCTTCCCGATTGACATAGAAGAATGAAATTCGGTAGGTTTATGTATCATCTCCAGACGCACAAAAACGCCATTTGGACCCATACCCTAAGTCCAACAGGAAGTCGGCCATCTTGGGAAAAATGCTATATTTTAGTGAGTTTTTTGTCATTTCCAGGCCTCATATTTGAACGCACTAGTCCTAGAGATTCCATCCCATCCACTTCAAATTCACACACAATCATCTTGAGACATTGGAGATGAAAAGTTATCAAAAGCTTTTTTATGACTTCTTCCTGTTGGGCGTGGCTGTGCAAACAATTTCGATGCTTCGCCATAAAGCAGGAAGTCCTTATAACTCCTACAGACATTGTCCCACCTACACCAAATTGATCACACATGTAGAGGGTCCCGCCCTGAACACATCTATGCATCAATACTGCTTCATATACACAGCGCCACCTACTGGACACAGGAAATCAGCCTCATATGACAAACATTATCCGATTTACATGAAATTTACAGGATGTGTTCTCCACATCACACACTGCAACATGACATATAATTGGTGGGTGATCTCTAGCGCCACCTAGTGGACACATGCAATGTGACTTAGCCCCATCACACAACGTTCATTAGGAGCCCGGGTGCCAAGAAGTCTACGTGCCCGCTGTGTCTGCCGTGTGACTGCAGCACGCACCGACATGCGCGTACGGGGCGGTGCGTGGGGGGGCTTGGGCCCGATCATCGCTGCTTGCAGCTTTAATTATTAGGGCCCGAGCGCTGACCAGCGCGAAGCCCTATTGTTTTTGCCATGATTATTATTATTATTATTATTTTTTTTCTCTCCCGATGACGGCCTTTTTGCCCCCCTGAACGTGCCTTAAAAGTCACCAAAGTTTGCACGCAAGCCAGACCCGGCGAAAATTTTGATATTTTATGGTTTGCAGAAATGGGCGTGGCAAAATGGCTCTCTAGCGCCCCCTACAAAATCAATAAAAGCGAGCCCCTCGTGACAGATTGACATAGAGAAACGAAACTTGGTACACATGTTCAACATGTCAAGACGCACCAAAAAGTCTCTTGGACACATACCCTAACACCAACAGGAAGTCGGCCATTTTGAATCAAAATATTGATTTTAATGCTGAATCTGGCATCATATTTGAGGGAACTAGTCCTAGAGATTTCATCCCATCCACTTCAAATTCACACAGAGTAATCTTGAGACATTGGAGATGAAAATTTATCAAAAGCTTTTTCCCCCGTCATTCCTGGTTGCCGTGGTGACGCGGCGAATTTCGATGCTTCGCCATGAAATTTCAAACCCTCATAACTTGACTCCACATGGTCTCAGCTTTTCCAAATTTCAGATGCTTGTTCAGGGTCCTGGACTGAACACATGTACAGTCTCATATTTAGTGACAGCCATAGCGCCACCTACTGGCAACAGGAAGTCACTTGCGTCATTTGTTCATTAATTATTCCCATAATCTTAAGTATTTCAACCTGAAATTGACTCAGCTGAGACATAAGACCTTGGTGATGCTACATTCTGCAACTCATGACCCATCATCAAATACTGTTGCCATGACAACGCATTCAACGCCATGAAAATACGATTACAGTTTTCAGAGGCAAAGGATGCCTTCACGGTAACGAAACTCAACACACACGTCTGGAGTGGGGTCATTTAACATCATATATATTTCAATGGGATGGGCGTGACTAAACGGCTCAATAGCGCCCCCTTGAATATTTCAAAATTGAACCTCAGCCTTCCCGATTGACATAGAAGAATGAAATTCGGTAGGTTTATGTATCATCTCAAGACGCACAAAAATGCCATTTGGACCTATACCCTAAGTCCAACAGGAAGTCGGCCTTCTTGGGAAAAATGCTCAATTTTGGTGAAGTTTTTGGTCATTTCCAGGTCTCATAGTTGAATGAACTAGTCCTAGAGATTTCATCCCATCCACTTCAAATTCGCTCAGAAACATCTTGAGACATTGGAGATGACAAGTTATCAAAAGCTTTTTCGTCCATCATTCCTGGTTGCCGTGGTGATGTGGCGCATTTCGATGCTTCGCCATGAAATTTCAAACCCTCATAACTTGACTCCACATAGTATGAGCTTTACCAAATTTAATATGCTTGTTCAGCGTCCTGGTCTGAACACATGTACAGTCTCATATTTAGTGACAGCCATAGCGCCACCTACTGGCAACAGGAAGTCACTTGCGTCATTTGTTCATGAATTATTCCCATAATCTTAAGTATTTCCACCTGAAATTGTCTCAGCTGAGACATAAGACCTTGGTGATGCTACAGTCTGTAACTCGTGACCCATCATCAAATACCGTTGCCATGACAACGCATTCAACGCCATGAAAATACGATTACAGTTTTCAGGGGCAAAGGATGCCTCCACGGTAACAAAACTCAACACACACGTCTGGAGTGGGGTCATTAAACATCCTATATACTTCAATGGGATGGGCGTGACTAAACGGCTCAATAGCGCCCCCTTGAATATTTCAAAATTGAACCTCAGCCTTCCCGATTGACATAGAAGAATGAAATTCGGTAGGTTTATGTATCATCTCCAGACGCACAAAAACGCCATTTAGACCCATAACCTAAGTCCAACAGGAAGTCAGCCATCTTGGGAAAAATGCTATATTTTGGTGAATTTTTTGGTCATTTCCAGGCATCATATTTGAACAAACTAGTCCTAGAGATTCCATCCCATCCACTTCAAATTCACACACAATCATCTTGAGACATTGGAGATGACAAGTTATCAAAAGCTTTTTTATGACTTCTTCCTGTTGGCCGTGGCTGTGCAAACAATTTCGATGCTTCGCCATAAAGCAGGAAGTCCTTATAACTCCTACAGACATTGTCTCGTCTACACCACATTAATCAAGCATGTAGAGGGTCCCGCCCTGAACACATCTATGCATCAATACTGCGTCAAATACACAGCGCCACCTACTGGACACAGGAAGTCAGCCTCATATGACAAACATTATCCGATTTACATGACATTTACAGGATGTGTTCTCCACATCACACACTGCAACATGACATGTCATTGGTGGGTCATCTCTAGCGCCACCTAGTGGACACATGCAATGTCACTTAGCCCCATCACACAACGTTCATTACGAGCCCGGGTGCCAAGACGCCTAGGTGCCCGCTGTGTCTGCCGTGTGCCTGCAGCACGCACCGCCATGCGCGTAGGAGGCGGTGCGTGGGGGCGCGAGGGCCCGTTCATCACTGCTTGCAGTTTTAATTATTATTATTATTTTTTTTCTCTCCCGACGACGGCCTTTTTGCCCCCCTGAACGTGCCCCGAAACTCACCAATGTCTGCACGCAAGCCAGACCCGGCGAAAATTTCGATATTTTATGGTTTGCACAAATGGGCGTGCCAAAATGGCTCTCTAGCGCCCCCTACAAAATCAATAAAAGCGAGCCCCTCGTGACAGATTGACATAGAGAAACGAAACTTGGTACACATGTTCAACATGTCAAGACGCACCAAAAAGTCTCTTGGACACATACCCTAACACCAACAGGAAGTCGGCCATTTTGAATCAAAATATTGATTTTAATGCAAATTGTGGCATCATATTTGAACGCACTACTCCTACAGTTTTCTTCCCATCCACTTCAAATTCACACAGAGTCATCTTGAGACATTGGAGATGACAAGTTATCAAAAGCTTTTTCCCCCGTCATTCCTGGTTGCCGTGGTGACGCGGCGAATTTCGATCCTTCGCCATGAAAATTCAAACCCTCATAACTTGACTTCACATGGTCTGAGCTTTACCAAATTTCACATGCTTGTTCAGGGTCCTAGTCTGAACACATGTACAGTCTCATATTTAGTGACAGTCATAGCGCCACCTACTGGCAACAGGAAGTCACTTGCTTCATTCTTTCACTAATTACTCCCATAATCTTCATCCCATCCACTTCAAATTCACACAGGATCATCTTGAGACATTGGAGATGACAAGTTATCAAAAGCTTTTTCCCTCGTCATTCCTGGTTGCCGTGGTGACGCGACGAATTTCGATCCTTCGCCATGAAAATTCAAACCCTCATAACTTGACTCCACATGGTCTGAGCTTCTCCGAATTTCAGATGCTTGTTCAGTGTCCCAGTCTGAACACATGTGCAGTCTCATATTTTGTGACAGTCATAGCGCCCCCTACTGGCAACAGGAAGTCACTTGCTTCATTCTTTCACTAATTACTCCCATAATCTTAAGTATTTCCACCTGAAATTGACTCAGCTGAGACATAAGACCTTGGTGATGCTACATTCTGCAACTCGTGACCCATCATCAAATACTGTTGCCATGACAACGCATTCAACGCCATGAAATACGATTACACTTTTCAGGGGCAAAGGATGCCTCCACGGTAACGAAACTCAACACACACGTCTGGAGTGTGGTCATTTAACATCCTATATACTTCAATGGGATGGCCGTGACTAAATGGCTCAATAGCGCCCCCTTGAATATTTCAAAATTGAACCTCAGACTTCCCCATTGACATAGAAGAATGAAATTCGGTAGGTTTATGTATCATCTCCAGACGCACAAAAACGCCATTTGGACCCATACCCTAAGACCAACAGGAAGTCGGCCATCTTGGGAAAATGCTCAATTTTGGTGAGTGTTTTGGTCATTTCCAGGCCTCATATTTGAACGCACTAGTCCTAGAGATTTCATCCCATCCACTTCACATTCGCACAGAGTCATCTTGAGACATTGGAGATGACAAGTTATCAAAAGCTTTTTTATGACTTCTTCCTGTTGGGCGTGGCTGTGCAAACAATTTCGATGCTTCGCCATAAAGCAGGAAGTCCTTATAACTCCTACAGACATTGTCCCACCTACACCAAATTGATCACACATGTAGAGGGTCCCGCCCTGAACACATCTATGCATCAATACTGCTTCATATACACAGCGCCACCTACTGGACACAGGAAGTCAGCCTCATATGACAAACATTATCCGATTTACATGAAATTTAGAGGATGTGTTCTCCACATCAAACACTGCAACATGCCATGTAATTGGTGGGTGATCTCTAGCGCCACCTAGTGGACACATGCAATGTGACTTAGCCCCATCACACCATGTTCATTACAAGCCCCGGTGCCAAGACGTCTACGTGCCCGCTGTGTCTTCCGTGTGACTGCAGCACGCACCGACATGCGAGTACGGGGCGGTGCATGGGGGCGAGAGGGCCCGTTCATCACTGCTTGCAGTTTTAATTATTAGGGCCCGAGCGCTGACCAGCGCGAAGCCCTATTGTATCTGTCAAGATTATTATTATTATTTTTCTTTTTCTTGCACGACGACGGCCTTTTTGCCCCCCTGAACGTGCCCCGAAAATCACCAAAGTTTGCACGCAAGCCAGACCCGGCGAAAATTTCGATATTTTATGGTTTGCACAAATGGGCGTGACAAAATGGCTCTCTAGCGCCCCCTACAAAATCAATAAAAGCGAGCCCCTCGTGACAGATTGACATAGAGAAACGAAACTTGGTACACATGTTCAACATGTCAAGACGCACCAAAAAGTCTCTTGGACACATACCCTAACACCAACAGGAAGTCGGCCATTTTGAATCAAAATATTGATTTTAATGCAAATTGTGGCATCATATTTGAATGCACTACTCCTAGAAATTTCATCCCATCCACTTCAAATTCACACAGAGTCATCTTGAGACATTGGAGATGAAAAGGTATCAAAAGGTTTTTCCCCCGTCATTCCTGGTTGCCGTGGTGACGCGGCGAATTTCGATGTTTCGCCATGAAATTTCAAACCCTCATAACTTGACTCCACATGGTCTCAGCTTTTCCAAATTTCAGATGCTTGTTCAGGGTCCTAGTCTGAACACATGTACAGTCTCATATTTAGTGACAGTCATAGCGCCCCCTACTGGCAACAGGAAGTCACTTGCTTCATTCTTTCACTAATTACTCCCATAATCTTCATCCCATCCACTTCAAATTCACACAGGATCATCTTGAGACATTGGAGATGAAAAGTTATCAAAAGCTTTTTCCCTCGTCATTCCTGGTTGCCGTGGTGACGTGGCGAATTTCGATCCTTCGCCATGAAAATTCAAACCCTCATAACTTGACTCCACATGGTCTGAGCTTTTCCAAATTTAATATGCTTGTTCAGTGTCCCAGTCTGAACACATGTACAGTCTCATATTTACTGACAGTCATAGCGCCACCTACTGGCAACAGGAAGTCACTTGCTTCATTCTTTCAGTAATTACTCCCATAATCTTAAGTATTTCCACCTGAAATTAACTCAGCTAAGACATAAGACCTTGGTGATGCTACATTCTGCAACTCGTGACCCATCATCAAATACTGTTGCCATGACAACGCATTCAACGCCATGAAATACGATTACACTTTTCAGGGGCAAAGGATGCCTCCACGGTAACGAAACTCAACACACACGTCTGGAGTGGGTTCATTTAACATCCTATATACTTCAATGGGATGGCCGTGACTAAATGGCTCAATAGCGCCCCCTTGAATATTTCAAAATTGAACCTCAGCCTTCTTGATTGACATAGAAGAATGAAATTCGGTAGGTTTATGTATCATCTCCAGACGCACAAAAACGCCATTTGGACCCATACCCTAAGTCCAACAGGAAGTCGGCCATCTTGGGAAAAATGCTCAATTTTGGTGAATGTTTTGGTCATTTCCAGGCCTCATATTTGAACGAACTACTCCTAGAGATTTAATCCCATCCACTTCAAATTCACACAGATTCAGCTTGAGACATTGGAGATGACAATTTATCAAAAGCTTTTTTATGACTTCTTCCTGTTGGGCGTGGCTGTGCAGACAATTTCGATGCTTCGCCATGAAGCAGGAAGTCCTTATAACTCCTACAGACATTGTCCCACCTACACCAAATTGATCACAAATGTAGAGGGTCCCGCCCTAAACACATCTATGCATCAATACTGTGTCAAATACACAGCGCCACCTACTGGACACAGGAAGTCAGCCTCACATGACAAACATTATCCGATTTACATGAAATTTACAGGATGTGTTCTCCACATCACACACTGCAACATGACATATAATTGGTGGCTGATCTCTAGCGCCACCTAGTGGACACATGCAATGTGACTTAGCCCCATCACACAACATTCATTACAAGCCCGGGTGCCAAGACGTCTACGTACCCGCTGTGTCTGCATGTGACTGCAGCATGAACCGGCATGCGCGTACAAGGCGGTGCATGGGGCGCGAGGGCCCGTTCATCACTGCTTGCAGTTTTAATTCTTCTTCTTCTCCCAAAACAACGCCCTTTTTGCCCCCCTGAACGTGCGCGAAAAGTCACCAAAGTTTGCACGCAAGCCAGACCCGGCGAAAATTTTGATATTTTATGGTTTGCAGAAATGGGCGTGACAAAATGGCTCTCTAGCGCCCCCTATTGAATATAAAAATGTGAGAGATTGACGTACATGAACGAAATTTGGTATATATATGTATCATGTCCAGACGCACAAAAAAGTCACTGGGGCCCATGACGTCACTCCAACAGGAAGTCGGCCATTTTGAAAAATATGTGCGATTTTGGCGTATTCCACTCCTCGTACTTTAACGAACTCGTCCTAGAGATTTCATCTCATCCACTTCAAATTCACACAGAGTCATCTTGAGACATTGGAGATGAAAAGTTATCAAAAGCTTTTTCGCCGGTCATTCCTGGTTGCCGTGGTGATGCGGCGAATTTCGATGCTTCGCCATGAAATTTCAAACCCTCATAACTTGACTCCACATGGTCTCAGCTTTTCCAAATTTAATATACTTGTTCAGCGTCCTGATCTGAACACATGTACAGTCTCATATTTAGTGACAGTCATAGCGCCCCCTACTGGCAACAGGAAGTCACTTGCGTCATTTGTTCATTAATTACTCCCATAATCTTAAGTATTTCCACCTGAAATTGACTCAGCTGAGACATGAGACCTTGGTGATGCTACATTCTGCAACTCATGACCCATCATCAAATACCGTTGCCATGACAACACATTCAACGCCATGAAAATACGATTACAGTTTTCAGGGGCAAAGGATGCCTCCACGGTAACGAAACTCAACACACACGTCTGGAGTGGGGTCATTTAACATCCTATATACTTCAATGGGATGGGCGTGACTAAACGGCTCAATAGCGCCCCCTTGAATATTTCAAAATTGAACCTCAGCCTTCCCGATTGACGTAGAAGAATGAAACTCGGTAGGTTTATGTATCATCTCCAGACGCACAAAAACGCCATTTGGAACCATACCCTAAGTCCAACAGGAAGTCGGCCATCTTGGGAAAAATGCTCAATTTTGGTGCATTTTTTGGTCATTTCCAGGCCTCATATTTGAACGCACTAGTCCTAGGGATTCCATCCCATCCACTTCAAATTCACACAGAATCATCTTGAGACATTGGAGATGAAAAGTTATCAAAAGCTTTTTTATGACTTCTTCCTGTTGGGCGTGGCTGTGCAAACAATTTCGATTCTTCGCCATGAAGCAGGAAGTCTTTATAACTCCTACAGACATTGTCCTGTCTACACCAAATTGATCACGCATGTAGAGGGTCCCGCCCTGAACACATCTATGCATCAATACTGCGTCAAATACACAGCGCCACCTACTGGACACAGGAAGTCAGCCTCATATGACAAACATTATCCGATTTACATGAAATTTACAGGATGTGTTCTCCACATCATACACTGCAACATGACATGTAATTGGTGGGTGATCTCTAGCCCCACCTAGAGGACACATGCAATGTGACTTAGCCCCATCACACAGTGTTCATTATAAGCCCCGGTGCCAAGACGTCTACGTGCCCGCTGTGTCTGCCGTGTGACTGCAGCATGCACCGACATGCGCGTACAAGGCGGTGTGTGGGGGCGCGAGGGCCCGTTCATCACTGCTTGCAGTTTTAATTAGGGCCCGAGCGCTGACCAGCGCGAAGCCCTATTGTATCTGTCAAGATTATTATTAGGGCCCGAGCGCTGACCAGCGCGAAGCCCTATTGTATCTGTCAAGATTATTATTATTTTTCTTCTCCCACAACAACGGCCTTTTTGACCCCCTGAACGTGCTCGAAAAGTCACCAAAGTTTGCACGCAAGCCAGACCTGGCGAAAATTTTGATATTTTATGGTCTGCACAAATGGGCGTGGCAAAATGGCTCTCTAGCGCCACCTGCAAAATCAAGAACATCGAGCCCCTCGCGACAGATTGACATAGAGAAACGAAACTCGGTACACATGTTCATCATGCCAAGACGCACAAAAAAGTCTATGGGTTCCATGACGTCACTCCAACAGGAAGTCGGCCATTTTGAATCAAAATATTGATTTTAATGCAAATTGTGGCATCATATTTGAACAAACTACCCCTAGAGTTTTCATCCCATCCACTTCAAATTCACACAGAGTCATCTTGAGACATTGGAGATGAAAAGTTATCAAAAGCTTTTTCCCACGTCATTCCTGGTTGCCGTGGTGACGCGGCGAATTTCGATGCTTCGCCATGAAATTTCAAACCCTCATAACTTGACTCCACATGGTCTGAGCTTTTCCAAATTTAATATGCTTGTTCAGCGTCCCGGTCTGAACACATGTACAGTCTCATATTTAGTGACAGTCATAGCGCCACCTAGTGGCGACAGGAAGTCACTTGCTTCATTCGTTCAGTAATTACTCCCATAATCTTAAGTATTTATACCTGAAATTAACTCAGCTGAGACATAAGACCTTGGTGATGCTACATTCTGCAACTCATGACCCATCATCAAATACCGTTGCCATGACAACACATTCAACGCCATGAAAATACGATTACAGTTTTCAGGGGCAAAAGATGCCTCCACGGTAACGAAACTCAACACACACATCTGGAGTGGGGTCATTAAACATCCTATATACTTCAATGGGATGGGTGTGACTAAACGGCTCAATAGCGCCCCCTTGAATATTTCAAAATTGAACCTCAGCCTTCCCGATTGACATAGAAGAATGAAATTCGGTAGGTTTATGTATCATCTCCAGACGCACAAAAACGCCATTTGGACCCATACCCTAAGTCCAACAGGAAGTCGGCCATCTTGGGAAAAATGCTATATTTTGCTGAGTTTTTTGGTCATTTCTAGGCCTCATATTTGAACGAACTACTCCTAGAGATTTCATCCCATCCACTTCAAATTCACACAGAGTCATCTTGAGACATTGGAGATGAAAAGTTATCAAAAGCTTTTTTATGACTTCTTCCTGTTGGGCGTGGCTGTGCAAACCATTTCGATGCTTCGCCATGAGGCAGGAAGTCCTTATAACTCCTACAGACATTGTCCTGTCTACACCAAATTCATCATGCATGTAGAGGGTCCCGCCCTGAACACATCTATGCATCAATACTGCGTCAAATACACAGCGCCACCTACTGGACACAGGAAGTCAGTCTCATATGACAAACATTATCCGATTTACATGAAATTTACAGGATGTGTTCTCCACATCACACACTGCAACATGACATATAATTGGTGGGTGATCTCTAGCGCTACCTAGTGGACACATGCAATGTGACTTAGCCCCATCACACAACGTTCATTACAAGCCCAGGTGCCAAGACGTCTACGTGCCCGCTGTGTCTGCCGTGTGACTGCAGCACGCACCGGCATGCGCGTACGAGGCGGTGCGTGGGGGCGCGAGGGCCCGTTCATCACTGCTTGCAGTTTTAATTAGGGCCCGAGCGCTGACCAGCGCGAAGCCCTATTGTTTTTGCCATGATTATTATTAGGGCCCGAGCGCTGACCAGCGCGAAGCCCTATTGTTTTTGCCATGATTATTCTTCTTCTTCTCCCACAACAATGGCCTTTTTGCCCCCCTGAACGTGCCTTAAAAGTCACCAAAGTTTGCACGCAAGCCAGACCCGGCGAAAATTTTGATATTTTATGGTTTGCAGAAATGGGCGTGCCAAAATGGCTCTCTAGCGCCCCCTATTGAATATAAAAATGTGAGAGATTGACGTACATGAACGAAATTTGGTATATATATGTATCATGTCCAGACGCACAAAAAAGTCATTGGGGCCCATGACGTCACTCCAACAGGAAGTCGGCCATTTTGAAAAATATGTGCGATTTTGGCGTTTTCCACTCCTCGTACTTGAACGAACTAGTCCTAGAGATTTCATCTCATCCACTTCAAATTCACACAGACTCATCTTGAGACATTGGAGATGAAAAGTTATCAAAAGCTTTTTCGTCCGTCATTCCTGGTTGCCGTGGTGACGCGGCGAATTTCGATGCTTCGCCATGAAATTTCAAACCCTCATAACTTGACTCCACATAGTATGAGCTTTACCAAATTTAATATGCTTGTTCAGCGTCCTGCTCTGAACACATGTACAGTCTCATATTTAGTGACAGCCATAGCGCCACCTACTGGCAACAGGAAGTCACTTGCGTCATTTGTTCATGAATTATTCCCATAATCTTAAGTATTTCCACCTGAAATTGTCTCAGCTGAGACATAAGACCTTGGTGATGCTACAGTCTGTAACTCGTGACCCATCATCAAATACCGTTGCCATGACAACGCATTCAACGCCATGAAAATACGATTACAGTTTTCAGGGGCAAAGGATGCCTCCACGGTAACGAAACTCAACACACACGTCTGGATTGGGTTCATTTAACATCCTATATACTTTAATGGGATGGGCGTGACTAAATGGCTCAATAGCGCCCCCTTGAATATTTCAAAATTGAACCTCAGCCTTCCTGATTGACATAGAAGAATGAAATTCGGTAGGTTTATGTATCATCTCCAGACGCACAAAAATGCCATTTGGACCTATACCCTAAGTCCAACAGGAAGTCAGCCATCTTGGGAAAAATGCTCAATTTTGGTGCATTTTTTGGTCATTTCCAGGCCTCATATTTGGACGCACTAGTCCTAGGGATTTCATCCCATCCTCTTCAAATTCACACAGAGTCATCTTGAGACATTGGAGATGACAAGTTATCAAAAGCTTTTTCCCTTGCCATTCCTGGTTGCAGTGGTGAAGCGGCGAATTTCGATGCTTCGACATGAAATTTCAAACCCTCATAACTTCACTCCACATGCTCTGAGCTTTACCAAATTTAATATGCTTGTTCAGCATCCTGGTCTGAACACATGTACAGTCTCATATTTAGTGACAGTCTTAGCGCCACCTACTGGCAACAGTAAGTCACTTGCTTCATTCGTTGACTAATTACTCCCATAATCTTAAGTATTTACACCTGAAATTAACTCAGCTGAGACATAACACATTGGTGATGCTACATTCTGCGACCGAGCCGCAGCCCGACATGCGTGGGGGCGCGAGGGCCCGTTCATCACTGCTTGCAGTTTTAATTCATCTTCTTCTTCTTGCACGACGACGGCCTTTTTTCCCCCCTGAACGTGCCCCGAAACTCACCAAAGTTTGCATTCAAGCCAGACCCGGCGAAAATTTCGATATTTTATGGTTTGCACAAATGGGCGTGCCAAAATGGCTCTCTAGCGCCCCCTACAAAATCAATAAAAGCGAGCCCCTCGTGACAGATTGACATAGAGAAACGAAACTTGGTACACATGTTCAACATGTCAAGACGCACCAAAAAGTCTCTTGGACACATACCCTAACTCCAACAGGAAGTCGGCCATTTTGAATCTAAATATTGATTTTAATGCAAATTGTGGCATCATATTTGAACGCACTACTCCTACAGTTTTCTTCCCATCCACTTCAAATTCACACAGGATCATCTTGAGACATTGGAGATGACAAGTTATCAAAAGCTTTTTCCCCCATCATTCCTGGTTGCCGTGGTGACGCGGCGAATTTCGATCCTTCGCCATGAAATTTCAAACCCTCATAACTTGACTCCACATGGTCTGAGCTTTTCCAAATTTAATATGCTTGTTCAGTGTCCTGGTCTGAACACATGTACAGTCTCATATTTAGTGACAGTCATAGCGCCACCTACTGGCAACAGGAAGTCACTTGCGTCATTTGTTCATTAATTATTCCCATAATCTTAAGTATTTCCACCTCAAATTTACTCAGCTGAGACATAAGACCTTGGTGATGCTACATTCTGCAACTCATGACCAATCATCAAATACTGTTGCCATGACAACGCATTCAACGCCATGAAAATACGATTACAGTTTTCAGAGGCAAAGGATGCCTCCACGGTAACGAAACTCAACACACACGTCTGGAGTGGGGTCATTTAACATCCTATGTACTTCAAAGGGATGGGCGTGACTAAATGGCTCAATAGCGCCCCCTTGAATATTTCAAAATTGAACCTCAGCCTTCCCGATTGACATAGAACAATGAAATTCCGTAGGTTTATGTATCATCTCCAGACGCACAAAAACGCCATTTGGACCTATGCCCTAAGTCCAACAGGAAGTCGGCCATCTTGGAAAAATGCTCAATTTTGGTCAATTTTTCAATGATTTCAAGGCCACATATTTGAGCGAACTAGTCCTAGGGATTTCATCCCATCCACTTCAAATTCACAGAGAATCATCTTGACACATTGGAGATGAAAAGTTATCAAAAGCTTTTTCGCTTGTCATTCCTGGTTGCCGTGGTGACGCGGCGAATTTCGATGCCTCGCCATGAAATTTCAAACCCTCATAACTTGACTCCACATGGTCTGAGCTTTTCCAAATTTAATATGCTTGTTCAGCGTCCTGCTCTGAACACATGTACAGTCTCATATTTAGTGACAGTCATAGTGCCACCTACTGGCAACAGGAAGTCACTTGCGTCATTTGTACATTAATTACTCCCATAATCTTAAGTATTTCCACCTGAAATTGACTCAGCTGAGACATAACACTAGTTATCAAAATCTTTTTTATGACTTATTCCTGTTGGGCGTGGCTGTGCAGACAATTTCGATGCTTCGCCATAAAGCAGGAAGTCCTTATAACTCCTACAGGCATTGTCTGATCTACACCAAATTCATCATGCATGTAGAGGGTCCCGCCCTGAACACATCTACGCATCAATACTGTGTCAAATACACAGCGCCACCTACTGGACACAGGAAGTCAGCCTCATATGACAAACATTATCCGATTTACATGAAATTTAGAGGATATGTTCTCCACATCACACACTGCAACATGACATATAATTGGTGGGTGATCTCTAGCGCCACCTAGTGGACACATGCAATGTGACTTAGCCCCATCACACAGTGTTCATTACAAGCCCCGGTGCCAAGACGTCTACGTGCCCGCTGTGTCTGCCGTGTGACTGCAGCATGCACCGACATGCGCGTACA
The DNA here is from genome assembly GCF_027409825.1 of Scomber japonicus. Lineage (NCBI taxonomy): Eukaryota > Metazoa > Chordata > Actinopteri > Scombriformes > Scombridae > Scomber > Scomber japonicus. The sequence goes on along the minus strand of NC_070579.1, from coordinate 37,162,340 downwards.
AGGTGGTGCATGGGGGCGCGAGGGCCCGTTCATCACTGCTTGCAGTTTTAATTATTATTATTTTTCTTTTTCTTGCACGACGACGGCCTTTTTGCCCCCCTGAACGTGCCCCGAAAATCACCAAAGTTTGCACGCAAGCCAGACCAGGCGAAAATTTCGATATTTTATGGTCTGCACAAATGGGCGTGACAAAATGGCTCTCTAGCGCCCCCTACAAAATCAATAAAAGCGAGCCCCTCCTGACAGATTGACATAGAGAAACGAAACTTGGTACACATGTTCAACATGTCAAGACGCACCAAAAAGTCTCTTGGACACATACCCTAACACCAACAGGAAGTCGGCCATTTTGAATCAAAATATTGATTTTAATGCAAATTGTGGCATCATATTTGAATGCACTACTCCTAGAGTTTTCATCCCATCCACTTCACATTCACACAGAGTCATCTTGAGACATTGGAGATGAAAAGCTATCAAAAGCTTTTTCCCCCGTCATTCCTGGTTGCCGTGGTGACGCGGCGAATTTCGATGCTTCGCCATGAAATTTCAAACCCTCATAACTTGACTCCACATTGTCTGAGCTTTTCCAAATTTAATATGCTTGTTCAGTGTCCTGGTCTGAACACATGTACAGTCTCACATTTAGTGACAGTCATAGCGCCACCTACTGGCAACAGGAAGTCAATTGCTTCATTCTTTCACTAATTACTCCCATAATCTTCATCCCATCCACTTCAAATTCACACAGGATCATCTTGAGACATTGGAGATGAAAAGTTATCAAAAGCTTTTTCCCTCGTCATTCCTGGTTGCCGTGGTGACGTGGCGAATTTCGATCCTTCGCCATGAAAATTCAAACCCTCATAACTTGACTCCACATGGTCTGAGCTTTTCCAAATTTAATATGCTTGTTCAGTGTCCCAGTCTGAACACATGTACAGTCTCATATTTAGTGACAGTCATAGCGCCACCTACTGGCAACAGGAAGTCACTTGCTTCATTCTTTCACTAATTACTCCCATAATCTTAAGTATTTACACCTGAAATTGACTCAGCTGAGATATAAGACCTTGGTGATGCTACATTCTGCAACTCGTGACCCATCATCAAATACTGTTGCCATGACAACGCATTCAACGCCATGAAATACGATTACAGTTTTCAGGGGCAATGGATGCCTTCACGGTAACGAAACTCAACACACACGTCTGGAGTGGGTTCATTTAACATCCTATATACTTCATTGGGATGGGCGTGACTAAATGGCTCAATAGCGCCCCCTTGAATATTTCAAAATTGAACCTCAGCCTTCCCGATTGACATAGAAGAATGAAATTCGGTAGGTTTATGTATCATCTCCAGACGCACAAAAACGCCATTTGGACCCATACCCTAAGTCCAACAGGAAGTCGGCCATCTTAGGAAAAATGCTCTATTTTGGTGAATTTTTTGGTCATTTCCAGGCCTCATATTTGAACGCACTAGTCCTAGGGATTTCATCCCATCTACTTCAAATTCACACAGAGTCATCTTGAGACATTGGAGATGAAAAGTTGTCAAAAGCTTTTTCCCCCGTCATTCCTGGTTACCGTGGTGACGCAGCGAATTTCGATGCTTCGCCATGAAATTTCAAACCCTCATAACTTGACTCCACATTGTCTGAGCTTTTCCAAATTTAATATGCTTGTACAGTGTCCCCGTCTGAACAGATGTACAGTCTCATATTTAGTGACAGTCATAGCGCCCCCTACTGGCAACAGGAAGTCACTTGCTTCATTCTTTCACTAATTACTCTCATAATCTTAAGTATTTTCACCTGAAATTGACTTAGCTAAGACATAGCGCCAGTTATCAAAATCTTTTTTATGACTTCTTCCTGTTGGGCGTGGCTGTGCGGACAATTTCAATGCTTCGCCATGAGGCAGGAAGTCCTTATAACTCCTACAGACATTGTCCTGTCTACACCAAATTCATCATGCATGGAGAGGGTCCCGACCTGAACACATCTATGCATTAATACTGTGTCAAATACACAGCGCCACCTACTGGACACAGGAAGTCAGCCTCATATGACAAACATTATCCGATTTATATGAAATTTACAGGATGTGTTTTCCACATCACACACTGCAACATGACATGTAATTGGTGGGTGATCTCTAGCACCACCTAGTGGACACATGCAATGTGACTTAGCCCCATCACACAACATTCATTACAAGCCCAGGTGCCAAGACGTCTACATGCCCGCTGTGTCTACCTTGTGACTGCAGCACGCACCAACATGCGAGTACGGGGCGGTGCATGGGGGCGCGAGGGCCCGTTCATCACTGCTTGCAGTTTTAATTAGGGCCCGAGCGCTGACCAGCGCGAAGCCCTATTGTTTTTGCCATGATTATTCTTCTTCTTCTCCCACAACAACGCCCTTTTTGCCCCCCTGAACGTGCCTTAAAAGTCACCAAAGTTTGCACGCAAGCCAGACCCGGCGAAAATTTTGATATTTTATGGTTTGCAGAAATGGGCGTGCCAAAATGGCTCTCTAGCGCCCCCTATTGAATATAAAAATGTGAGAGATTGACGTACATGAACGAAATTTGGTATATATATGTATCATGTCCAGACGCACAAAAAAGTCACTAGGGCCCATGACGTCACTCCAACAGGAAGTCGGCCATTTTGAAAAATACGTGCGATTTTGGCGTTTTCCACTCCTCGTACTTTAACGAACTAGTCCTAGAGATTTCATCTCATCCACTTCAAATTCACACAGAGTCATCTTGAGACATTGGAGATGAAAATTTATCAAAAGGTTTTTCGCCCGTCATTCCTGGTTGCCGTGGTAACGCAGCGAATTTCGATGCTTCGCCATGAAATTTCAAACCCTCATAACTTGACTCCACATGGTCTCAGCTTTTCCAAATTTAATATGCTTGTTCAGTATCCTGGTCTGAACACATGTACAGTCTCATATTTAGTGACAGTCATAGCGCCCCCTACTGGCAACAGGAAGTCACTTGCGTCATTTGTTCATTAATTACTCCCATAATCTTAAGTATTTCCACCTGAAATTGACTCAGCTGAGACATGAGACCTTGGTGATGCTACATTCTGCAACTCATGACCCATCATCAAATACCGTTGCCATGACAACACATTCAACGCCATGAAAATACGATTACAGTTTTCAGGGGCAAAGGATGCCTCCACGGTAACGAAACTCAACACACACGTCTGGAGTGGGGTCATTTAACATCCTATATACTTCAATGGGATGGGCGTGGCTACATGGCTCAATAGCGCCCCCTTGAATATTTCAAAATTGAACCTCAGCCTTCCCCATTGACATAGAAGAATGAAATTCGGTAGGTTTATGTATCATCTCCAGACGCACAAAAACACCATTTGGACCCATACACTAAGTCCAACAGGAAGTCGGCCATCTTGGAAAAATGCTCAATTGTGTTGAGTTTTTTGATGATTTCAAGGCCACATATTTTAACGAACTAGTCCTAGGGATTTCATCCCATCCACTTCAAATTCACACAGAGTCATCTTGAGACATTGGAGATGAAAAGTTATCAAAAGCTTTTTCTCCCGCCATTCCTGGTTGCCGTGGTGAAGTTGCGAATTTCGATGCTTCGCCATGAAATTTCAAACCCTCACAACTTGACTCCACATGGTCTGAGCTTTTCCAAATTTAATATGCTTGTTCAGTATCCTGGTCTGAACACATGTACAGTCTGATATTTAGTGACAGTCATAGCGCCACCTACTGGCAACAGGAAGTCACTTGCTTCATTCTTTCACTAATTACTCCCATAATCTTAAGTATTTACACCTGAAATTGAATCAGCTAAGACATAACGCGCCAGTTACCAAAATCTTTTTTATGACTTCTTCCTGTTGGGCGTGGCTGTGCGGACAATTTCGATGCTTCGCCATTAGGCAGGAAGTCCTTATAACTCCTACAGACATTGTCCTGTCTACACCAAATTCATCATGCATGTAGAGGGTCCTGCCCTGAACATATCTATGCATCAATACTGTGTCAAATACACAGCGCCACCTACTGGACACAGGAAGTCAGCCTCACATGACAAACATTATCCGATTTACATGAAATTTACAGGATGTGTTCTCCACATCACACACTGCAACATGACATATAATTGGTGGGTGATCTCTAGCGCCACCTAGTGGACACATGCAATGTGACTTAGCCCCATCACACAACATTCATTACAAGCCCGGATGCCAAGACGTCTACGTACCCGCTGTGTCCTCATGTGACTACAGCATGCACCGGCATGCGCGTACAAGGCGGTGCATGGGGGCGCGAGGGCCCGTTCATCACTGCTTGCAGTTTTAATTCTCTTTATTTTTCTTCTGACAAAGTAACTGCCTTTTTCCCCCACTAAACGTGCCCGGAAACTCACCAAAGTTTGCATGCAAGTCAGACCCGGCGAAAAATTTGATATTTTATGGTTTGCATAAATGGGCGAGGCAAAATGGCTCTCTAGCGCCACCTGCAAAATCAATAAAAGCGAGCCCCTCGTGACAGATTGACATAGAGAAACGAAACTTGGTACACATGTTCAACATGTCAGGACGCACCAAAAAGTCTCTTGGACACATACCCTAACACCAACAGGAAGTCGGCCATTTTGAATCAAAATATTGATTTTAATGCAAATTGTGGCATCATATTTGAACGCACTACTCCTAGAGTTTTCTTCCCATCCACTTCAAATTCACACAGAGTCATCTTGAGACATTGGAGATGAAAAGTTATCAAAAGGTTTTTCCCCCGTCATTCCTGGTTGGCGTGGTGACGCGGCGAATTTCGATGCTTCGCCATGAAATTTCAAACCCTCATAACTTGACTCCACATTGTCTTAGCTTTATCAAATTTCAGATGCTTGTTCAGGGTCCTGGTCTGAACACATGTACAGTCTCGTATTTAGTGACAGTCATAGCGCCCCCTACTGGCAACAGGAAGTCACTTGCTTCATTCTTTCACTAATAACTCCCATAATCTTCATCCCATCCACTTCAAATTCACACAGGATCATCTTGAGACATTGGAGAAGAAAAGTTATCAAAAGCTTTTTCCCTCGTCATTCCTGGTTGCCGTGGTGACGTGGCGAATTTCGATCCTTCGCCATGAAAATTCAAACCCTCATAACTTGACTCCACATGGTCTGAGCTTTTCCAAATTTAATATGCTTGTACAGTGTCCCCGTCTGAACATATGTACAGTCTCATATTTAGTGACAGTCATAGCGCCCCCTACTGGCAACAGGAAATCACTTGCTTCATTCTTTCACTAATTACTCCCATAATCTTAAGTATTTACACCTGAAATTGACTCAGCTGATACATAAGACCTTGGTGATGCTACATTCTGCAACTCGTGACCCATCATCAAATACTGTTGCCATGACAACGCATTCAACGCCATGAAATACGATTACACTTTTCAGGGGCAAAGGATGCCTCCATGGTAACGAAACTCAACACACACGTCTGGAGTGGGGTCATTTAACATCCTATATACTTCAATGGGATGGCCGTGACTAAATGGCTCAATAGCGCCCCCTTGAATATTTCAAAATTGAACCTCAGACTTCCCGATTGACATAGAAGAATGAAATTCGGTAGGTTTATGTATCATCTCCAGACGCACAAAAACGCCATTTGGACCCATACCCTAAGTCCAACAGGAAGTCGGCCATCTTGGGAAAAATGCTCAATTTTGGTGAGTGTTTTGGTCATTTCCAGACCTCATATTTGAACGAACTACTCCTAGAGATTTCATCCCATCCACTTCAAATTCACACAGAGTCAGCTTGAGACATTGGAGATGACAAGTTATCAAAAGCTTTTTTATGACTTCTTCCTGTTGGGCGTGGCTGTGCAGACAATTTCGATGCTTCGCCATTAGGCAGGAAGTCCTTATAACTCCTACAGGCATTGTCTGATCTACACCAAATTCATCATGCATGTAGAGGGTCCCGCCCTGAACACATCTACGCATCAATACTGTGTCAAATACACAGCGCCACCTACTGGACACAGGAAGTCAGCCTCACATGACAAACATTATCCTATTTACATGAAATTTACAGGATGTGTTCTCCACATCACACACTGCAACATGACAAGTAATTAGTGGGTGATCTCTAGCCCCACCTAGTGGACACATGCAATGTGACTTAGCTCCATCACACAGTGTTCATTACAAGCCACGGTGCCAAGACGTCTACGTGCCCGCTGTGTCTGCCGTGTGACTGCAGCATGCACCGACATGCGTGTACAAGGCGGTGCATGGGGGCGCGAGGGCCCGTTCATCACTGCTTGCAGTTTTAATTATTTTTCTTTTTCTTGCACAACGACGGCCTTTTTGCCCCCCTAAACGTGCTTTAAAAGTCACCAAAGTTTGCACGCAAGCCAGACCCGGCGAAAATTTCGATATTTTATGGTCTGCACAAATGGGCGTGTCAAAATGGCTCTCTAGCGCCCCCTACAAAATCAATAAAAGCGAGCCCCTCGTGACAGATTGACATAGAGAAACGAAACTTGGTACACATGTTCAACATGTCAAGACGCACCAAAAAGTCTCTTGGACACATACCCTAACACCAACAGGAAGTCGGCCATTTTGAATCAAATATTGATTTTAATGCAAATTGTGGCATCATATTTGAACGCACTACTCCTAGAGATTTCATCCCATCCACTTCAAATTCACACAGAGTCATCTTGAGACATTGGAGATGAAAAGTTATCAAAAGCTTTTTCCCACGTCATTCCTGGTTGCCGTGGTGACGCGGCGAATTTCGATGCTTCGCCATGAAATTTCAAACCCTCATAACTTGACTCCACATTGTCTGAGCTTTTCCAAATTTCAGATGCTTGTTCAGCATCCTGGTCTGAACACATGTACAGTCTCATATTTAGTGACAGTCATAGCGCCACCTACTGGCGACAGGAAGTCACTTGCTTCATTCTTTCACTAATTACTCCCATAATCTTCATCCCATCCACTTCAAATTCACACAGGATCATCTTGAGACATTGGAGATGAAAAGTTATCAAAAGCTTTTTCCCTCGTCTTTCCTGGTTGCCGTGGTGACGTGGCGAATTTCGATCCTTCGCCATGAAAATTCAAACCCTCATAACTTGACTCCACATGGTCTGAGCTTTTCCAAATTTAATATGCTTGTACAGTGTCCCCGTCTGAACATATGTACAGTCTCATATTTAGTGACAGTCATAGCGCCCCCTACTGGCAACAGGAAGTCACTTGCTTCATTCTTTCACTAATTACTCCCATAATCTTAAGTATTTACACCTGAAATTGACTCAGCTGAGACATAAGACCTTGGTGATGCTACATTCTGCAACTCGTGACCCATCATCAAATACTGTTGCCATGACAACGCATTCAACGCCATGAAATACGATTACACTTTTCAGGGGCAAAGGATGCCTCCATGGTAACGAAACTCAACACACACGTCTGGAGTGGGGTCATTTAACATCCTATATACTTCAATGGGATGGCCGTGACTAAATGGCTCAATAGCGCCCCCTTGAATATTTCATAATTGAACCTCAGCCTTCCCGATTGACATAGAAGAATGAAATTCGGTAGGTTTATGTATCATCTCCAGACGCACAAAAACGCCATTTGGACCCATACCCTAAGTCCAACAGGAAGTCGGCCATCTTGGGAAAAATGCTCAATTTTGGTGAGTGTTTTGGTCATTTCCACGCCTCATATTTGAACGAACTACTCCTAGAGATTTCATCTCATCCACTTCAAATTCACACAGAGTCAGCTTGAGACATTGGAGATGACAAGTTATCAAAAGCTTTTTTATGACTTCTTCCTGTTGGACGTGGCTGTGCAGACAATTTCGATGCTTCGCCATTAGGCAGGAAGTCCTTATAACTCCTACAGGCATTGTCTGATCTACACCAAATTCATCATGCATGTAGAGGGTCCCGCCCTGAACACATCTACGCATCAATACTGTGTCAAATACACAGCGCCACCTACTGGACACAGGAAGTCAGCCTCACATGACAAACATTATCCTATTTACATGAAATTTACAGGATGTGTTCTCCACATCACACACTGCAACATGACATGTAATTAGTGGGTGATCTCTAGCCCCACCTAGTGGACACATGCAATGTGACTTAGCCCCATCACACAGTGTTCATTACAAGCCCCGGTGCCAAGACGTCTACGTGCCCGCTGTGTCTGCCGTGTGACTGCAGCACGCACCGACATGCGCGTACAAGGCGGTGCATGGGGGCGCGAGGGCCCGTTCATCACTGCTTGCAGTTTTAATTCATGTTTGTAGTGGACAGAAGAACAGCGCTGCCTAGCAACTATCACCAGCTTTACATATTAAACCTAAATGTATTATTTTATTAACCGTCCTCGCTGCTCTCATATAATAATCACCACATTTCAATAAATATGAATGTATTGACTGCGCTGTAGAAACCATCTATTTGACAAAGACCAGCATGAATTCCCACGTGCAGTGTTGGTGTTAACTGTGTGCGTAGACTCGGTGCTTGAGGACCCATAAAAGGGTCTAAAGTCGCCACTGATATCAAGGGTGAAATCTTCAGTCAGACTCTGGGCTTCAAATAATTTCAGCTAATTCAAATAGAAATGTCCTGACAGCTCTGATGAAACTCAGGGTTCATCTATCTATGTTCTGCTATATTTTAAACAATCCTATAAACCTGAGTGTGTAACAGCTGATCTGTGTGGAAGTGCAGCAGAACATGAATTACTGTTAGATCCTGATGGACCCGGTGTTAATGAAGTTAACACTGTTATACCGCGTGCTTAAATGCACACAACGCTTTTCTCAGTTTGGAGACTCATTGTTTCAGCCAGGGGCGCAACTACCTACTTTCTGAGGGGTATGCAGATACATTGCAGGCGCCCCCCCCCCCCCCCCCCCCCCCCCCCCGCACCCCCGCCTGAATTTTTTTTTAATGGTTATGTAACCCAGCTGTAATTTCAGTCACTTTATGTTATTGTATTACTATTTGTGTTTGTATTATTTGTATGATTTGAGTGAAATGCCCCTTTAAGGGTTAAGACGACATCACAGTCATGCGATTTACGATAGTCCCCTAGTGAGCATCGCCAGCTCAGATGTGTGTCCTGATTCTTTCTCTCCATCCTCACACCTGAATGACATGAACTTTGTGTTAAGGAGGTTTCAAAAATACAGCAAGCAGTCAAACCACATGGACCTAACCCTAACCCTGTCCTTATTGGATATCAGTTACTGATTGGACGCTGCATCTGATCTGACTTATCAGATACATCACAACAGCACTGTAGTGTTATATCAGAGTGAAGACATTAAACTCAAGTGTATCCCAAGTTCTATAATTTATCTGTTTTATGATTCACCATCTAGTTAAAAAAAATATATATATCTGTCTGAACAACAAAATAACCACAAACCAGTTCCTTTATTTTTCTTGTCATGATCTGTTATATTATATAAATTACTGATCAGACAACAGTAACCTGTTGTTTTACTAGTAGTAGCTTTAGCTAACCTGAATGTTTATAAGCCTCCTCTTGATACACTGACATAACTTACCTACTGTCTTTCAACCACTTTGAAAAGCTTTTTTTCATCCCTGCAAAATCTTTCTCTTTCTCCCTCTTCCGTTTTCCGTTTTCTGTTTTGTGCCCCCGAGAGCTTTATTTTCTGTCTCTCCATGTCATTAGGTCCCTGTCATCAAATGAAAACACTCCTGCTCTAGCGCGTGCTCGAGGGGGCGCGCACGGGCGCGCATAGTGTGGAGAGGCTCTCCGGTGCCTTCACCTCTCTCCCCGGAGGGGAGGAGATTATCGGAGGGGCAGACGAGGGAGGCGGAGGGGCGCCTAATCAGTGACGTGCCTCTGTTATTGATCATATCATTTACTACACATGCACAAACGCTGTTATATACAGAAAATGCAGACTCGAAATAATTTTACCCCCATCGCTTTGGCGCCCCCTCCATTGTGGCGCCCCTATGCGCCGCATATAGTGCATACCCACTTTTTGCGCCACTGGTTTCAGCTGCTGTATGACGCTGCAGCCAGCTGTGAGCCAGCTGTGACATGCAGACAGCTGTGTGTTGCTCTCAGTTGCAGATTAGCGCAAAATCTTGTGTGTGTAGGCTCATAACACGGAGCAGACTGCAGGTGAAAATACTCCATGGTGCTGTAACACGAAACAATATAACACACACACACACACACACACACACACACACACACACACACACACACACAGTCATATCAGTGGAGGGCAGTATGTGCGTTACAAGCTTTCATAAACTCAGGCTCTCTATTTTGGATGTTGGATTACCACAGTGCGTAACAAACGTCACTGACAACTTTTCCATTCAATGTGAGTCTTGCAGTACCTCACACATCCCAAGAAGAAGTCAATTAATAACTTCCGGGTCACGGGAATTGGAAATTTTAATATCAAAAACAAATTCGGCCCTGGGCCCATTTTGTAAATTTTATTTTATAACTCAAAAGTCTGAAAAACAAAGCTAAGTTCCTTTTTTTATCACATTCATAGACAAGTAAAGAAATAATAACAAGCCATTTTTTGATTTTGGATTCTTAAATGAATATCAATTGATGAAATATGATAAACGGAACATTTTGTTATCTTTGTACTGATATTCCGTTTACTTTATCTGCTCACATATGAGCCAATACCAATATGTCTAAATAATAATCTATATCAATAAGTTAGTATCCCAAACATCTCAAACTGAAAAATACAGTTGATGAGTGTGTGTTGCTTTGAGAATGTAACAGTGAACATGGTAATGATAATAATGTGCTGTCAGTGTTAGGTTGAAGCTATAATAGGTTTATACTGTGAATGTCAGGTGGATGTATGAGAGCAGTGTTTCCAGCTTAAAACACCTGCTCAACTCTCTAAGTCTCTGGCTGCAGGTCTCTACTGTCAGGACCCTTCCTTTGCAGACCATGCATTCTGAGGTCTCCGCCGCTGCCAGGACCGGAAGTTGATTCGAAGCCTTTCAAAATAAACCTGATTATACCGGAAGTATTTTTCGTTTCCTGTGTGAATGAATATACCTTATTTCTTGGGGCTTTATTTTATGTATATAATGTAAATATGATTTCTGTGTGTATTCATGTGTCCAATTAAAAAATATTTAAACGTTTCTAGTTCAACAGGATAAGGGGACAAATGCAAGTAAATATCAAGATAAAAACAAAGTATTATAAAACAAAGACAAAATACAAAACAGGACAAGTGTACCTGTCTGCAGCCTGCACGTGATTGTGATTGGTTGAAATGAATGAATGTGGGCGGGTCTAAAGGTCTACTGAAGCTCATTTAAAAATGTCATGTTTCAGAAAACATCAGGCAGTGTATTTCTGTTCTTTCCCTTTAACAGTGCGTTTATTGATATATCATTTACATCAATGGATACAGAACACACACACACACACACGCACACACATACACACACCACAGGCTACAGTGTAATGTACAGGTAAGAAGGAGAGATGGAGGAGGTTTACAGCTACACTGAAACACCTCTCATCACACACTGGCTCCATTCCCATGACCTTCTTATAGGTCAGCACTTACAGTTTGAGAGACAGAGTATTGGGCCACCAATCAGTAGCTTTAAGATTTGTTAGGAGTACATTCGGTGCTTTCTTTACACCTACAGTGAAGCAGTCGTGTTCATTGTCAGCTTTACAACAGTGTGCTCTGCTCTGATAGGTCAACTCTCACTGTGTTTCCACCTTAAGAGTTCTCACTGTTTAGTATTCCATCTGCGTGGGAATGTAATAAGTTACAGATCACATTAAAGGACAGGAATCAGCTATGAGACGAGATGATACACACTTTCTCATCTGAGTAACATCAGCGTGGATATCAGGTCCTTGCAGGCTGTTGTACAGTACACTGAAACAATGAAGGAATAAATGGCTTTAAAATCATATATTGCACATAAAAAAAACACAAAAGAAAATACTGTATTTCATCTTTAGGTGTAAAATGGATTTTGTTCACATGGCTCAGACTGATTCAATCCAAATTCAGTCCAAATTTCCCTCCTCTTGTCTCTTTTTTTTTTTTAAAGTGCCTTTCCACAGTTTTCTAACTTAGCATCTTTGAAGCTCTTTGTTTCTAATTTGAACTAAGTTATAGTGTATATCCTATCATGTGTAACTCCTAAAACCTAAACACTGTATATCAGCATTAATGGCTGCTAACTAGTATCTGCTTTTAAAGAGCTGAATGCAACAAAACATGTTTTAAAAAAGGGAAGAAACAGATGCTGTTGGCTCATTGGCTTCTCAGTGTTTAGACTACATCACACAATATTTGACATTTTCTATCAGGCAGCGGCTCTCAGGTTCTGTTCTTGTGCTCCATCATGAAGGCTGACGACCTGAACAATGATGTTCCTTTTATCATAGAAATGATGTTAGTTTTACTGGAACAGGTGTGTTATATCTGAAGGAATGTTGCAGAATATCTGAAGAGATATGGCATCAATCTGCTGCTTTCAGTGTGTCTAAAGCTTCAAAATATGGAAGACTGGATGTAAGTATTAGTATTTCATTCAGTTAATCTTCCGTCAGATTAGTTTAAATAGGGGAAATGTTTGCTGATGAAATTTCATGATAAATACTAACATACACGTTCTGTATTTGTCATATGAGGAAGCCACTGGTTTGATTGATGTGGTTAGTGCAGCAGCAGTGTGTTTGTTCTGCTCTCTTATATCAGGCTGGTTCCCTCCACTTTGTATCCAGCTCACAGTAACAGTAACAATAACAGTGCATCCCTTAAACTAAGTACAAATAACAGCAATTCAGTATCTGAGCCCACCTAAAAACAGCATCTACATATTTTTAAAAAAGCAGCCGGTCGGGCTTTGTGCAACAAAAACAAAGAAAAGAGTCAGATTAAAACACAGAGCCTTCATCAAGAAGGTAAAAATGATAAACAGCCGGTGAGGTTTCTCTTTAAATTACTGTGACTCCCTTTTATACACAGACTAAAAAAAACCAGAGATAAAATAAAAACTGTCTTTCAACAATTTTACTCATCACAGTCTCCTCTGCTCCCCCGATAGATGCTGGAATAAATATGTTTGGGGATCTAGAGGAAGTTGATTTTCAAAGCTGTGTTATTCCCGTCAGGCGGTTGTGAAGGCGGCCTCGTCCGGGTCCGGGTCCTTGCCGTCGTCCCCGCCACTGGACGAGCGGCTGCTGAGGTCGGCCACGCCTGACTCCAGGTCGCTGCAGGTGGAGAGATCGTCGGGTTCGAGGCTCTTGAGCTGGTTTGGAGCGGCCCCTAGAGGCAGGGTGAGGGCGGGGTCCTTCGTCTGAGCCTTCCGGTTGGCTGGTTTGGAGGAGAGTGCGTGACCGTTGTCCTGTGCAGGGCTGGTGATTGGGTCTGTGTAAGTGGTGGGCGGGTCCGGCCCGCAGTGTCTGTGCCGCAGCTGGCTAATCCTCCTCCGCGGAACCTCGATCTTCTCCCACGTGATTGGCTTCCCTGTCAGGGCTGCTATCCTCTGCACACACACACACACACACACACACACACACACACACACACACACACACACACACAGTTTATTCAGTTAGCCTGCATGTCTTTCATTCATTTATCAGCATGAATGTTAACAAGTGTGTCTCTAGTTGAGTGTAGTGCAGGGTTAGGAGGTGGAGGCTGTGTTAGTGATGGAGGAAGGCTGAAGTAAAGTTAGTATCAGTGTATTTCAACAGGCCCAGTTTTGCTTGTGACAATAATGATCAGCTCATCATACAATAACATAATTATCAACATTACCATGTCTCTATATGGACTTATCGTATTATACATGGACATTATTTCGCCACGCTTCACAATAGCAGCTATTATATTATATCAGTGGTATAAAATGATGTTGGAATGACAATAATATCATTTATGGCGATTATTTCGGAGACAATATATCATTTATCATGACACAGGACTAACTTGAACTAAAAAATAAAGAGTCAGGCAGTCTGATATTCTAATAACAGTAAATGATGATGTGTCTATAGGTTGCAAACAACATATTTGTCATCCTCAGACTTGGTGTAGGGTTTGTAAATTCATGACTTTGTCTGCATCTACTAACAAATAGCATCAGAATAATTTGAGCATACAATGACTACATAACAATTCTACACTTTTACCTCAGTACTCCAAAATCTAGTAGGATGAGAGCGATAAACTGACAGAGTTTCATTTGGATGGAGAAGGTAAAGCTACACACTTTCTGATAACACTGTTGAAGTAAAGGCATCTAAATGAACCCTTACATACTGTTCAGGGTCAAATTTGACCCATGTTTACATTTGAGAGCTGTAAAAACACCATATATATATTTCTTTTAACCAGACTTTTCCTAATGTGACTCAAATTATACAAAAATGGACATAAAGTGCATCATTTAAAAAAAAAATTGTGCATTTGATACACTTTTTATATATGCAAATGTACAAAATTGTGTCGTTGTATTCATTATATTCTATCAAATGTTCTCCTAGACAATTTCTTCATAAATAAACTGACTACACTGTTCACTGTCTGGCAGCTTCATTAAGGATGAATCAAACATGTATTAATGACTGACGGGGAATTTATGAGTGTGAATTGGTGTAGAGATTAATTCAGTCAGAATATAAACAGTATGTAAAGGGTTACAGATAAATGAAGACTAAAACTAGCTGGGAGTTGTAGTGTTTGAGCTGTGTGCTTTTAGAGTGATGGATACTGAGGTTTGAAAGGGTAGGAGGGGTTACTATGGAAGTGTTACAACGGTGTGTGTTGTATGCCTTGGTTGGAGCCCGGATGGTGGTGGTGGGCGGTTCCTCCTGGCGGTACCTCCTGGTGATTGGTCAGCTCCTCCTCCAGCTGCTGGGACTCCTCTCTCACGGTGGACAGGAAGTCGGCGGGCGACTGGCGGGGAGGCGTCGACTTCTCCACGTGGTTGTAGAGACCCTTCCACATTCTGGGTGGGAGGGACACACACACACACCAATCAGAATGTTGATTTTTTTTTTTCTTATGTAGATTGAAAAAATGGTTGAAGATTTTTCATGTAAACAAGCTTTGTAGAAACAGCTGTGTGTGTGTATATGTGTGTGTGTTTGTTGTAGTGACTCACTTGAAGCAGTAGGGGGTGGTGTTGGGTCTCAGGACGCCCTGAGTCTGGCTCAGCTCCGCCTTGTACAGAGGGTTGGTGAACTCTGCTCTGTCCTTCCACAGCTGGGGCCACACAGAATGACTCCGTTCACAGAGCCTGCCATCCACACAACACACACGCGCGCGCACACACACACACACACACAATGTATTCCTTTTAACAGATTTTCATTTGCATGTTTCAATCAAACCAAACTCTAAACATACACATATCTACATTTTTGGATGATTTCTGTCATAAAACACAAACTGACTCCTCCTTTAAAAGCCTAAATCAGCGAGGGCCAGCACCTTGTTTGCTCCTTTTTATCTTATTTCTATAAGTGAAAGAAGCTTTAATACGCTCTCTGCTTGCTGGCAGACATCCAGACCCATGTGCCACAAGTTCATAGAGGGCAGCAGAACTGTGATGCCAAAATAATGAATAGATGATAAGGATGTTACTGTGCTGCATCATGGTATAAGTCAAATGCTGGAACTAGTAAGATAGAGATGTGATGACTTATTAAGTGTCTGCTGCTTACCTCATATCCCTGCGTTCTTTCTGGCAGTTTCCCAGGAAGGATCCGTACTGGCAGGAGTAGACCTGTGTGTGTATGGCGATGAGGAAGCGCTCGTTGAACTCTAAAGGCACATGGGAACTGCTCAGACAGCTGCCACACACACTCCAGGAACTGATCAATGACCGGGGAAACCTCTTTGGGATCTCCGTCCAGGTGAGCGTACCTGCAGAGAGAGAGAGAGAGAGAGAGGAGAGAGAGAGAGAGAGAGAGAGAGAGAGAGAGAGAGAGAGAGAGAGAGAGAGAGAGAGAGAGAGAGAGAGAGAGAGAGAGAGAGAGAGAGAGAGAGGAGAGAGAGAGAGAGAGAGGAGAGAGAGAGAGAGAGAGTTTTTCAACTGGATGAAAGATCAGTTTGAAGAAATTCATGGATGCTTCAGAAAACTAAATGACTAAAAAAACTTTATTTTGAAAGACTTACAGCTGATGTTAATGTTATGCAAATGTACAAATCATACCTGTTTTTATTTTTAAGTCAAAAATCAGCATTCAAACATCAAACATTTCTATAAAATGTCTTTTTGTTAAGATGAATCAGACATTTATTAATAACTGACGAGGAGTTTATGATGTGAACAGGTGTAGAGAATAACTATGAACAGTATGTGAGGGTTGGTTGCAGCTTTTATTTTAATCATCATGCACCTTAAACATTTACTAAAGTCAGAAACAATACATTTTACTGTTCTCACTGCTGTATCTGAAAACACAGAGAAAATATAATATATAGTATAATGAGTAAAAAACAGTGTATTCTGTATGGACATCATGATATGAAAAGCTGAGAGCTCACACAACATTTGCATAACTAGGTCCTCTTTCACTTTTAATACATTTGAACATCATCTGTTCATGTGTCTAAATATCACTTAACTTCTCCTGTATTTTGGTTCCTCTCAGGAAGACAACAGCAGTATATGAACAATTCTTTTATTATATTATTTATCTATAATGTGTGTAATCTGTGGTGCATTCATGTTCTTACTTCACAACAGAACTGTCATTTCCACCAACTGGCAAAAACCTCTGATCTCAAACACACATCCAGAGGTGCAACAGCTGTTTCTTACATTCAATTTCTGTAACTTGTTAAGTGTTAAAACATGACTTTAAGTACTGTTACCTGTTCATTTGAAAGTTTTACAGGAAGGATATATGGGAGCTTTATTATGGACTGCATGCGAAATATGTGACAGTAAAGTTCAGTGGTTGGTTCTGTTTTACAACATGAGATAAAACATAATGTATGTAAAATGATTGTAATGATGTTCTGCAGTGTGTGTGTGTGTGTGTGTGTGTGTGTGTTAAGTTACTGACCTGTGGGAGAACTTGTGTCCAAAGGAAACCCAGTCTCTCTCTATCAGCATCTATGAGAGAGGAGAGGAAGAGGAGGAAGCAGGAATAAGAGTAGAACAATGAGGCAGAGGAAGAGGGATGGACATAGTGGAGGAGCAAACTGTTAAGACTGAAAAAAGTCTGTGTATGTGTGTGTGTGTGTGTGTGTGTGTGTGTGTGTGTGTGTGTGTGTGTGTGTGTGTGTGTGTGTGTGTGTGTGTGTGTTACCATGAGTCCCTTCATGGTTCTGTAATATGGGTCCAGCAGTATACTGGCTAGAGAGCAGGCCTGTGCTGTTCTGTCCCAGCCGTCTGAACAGTGAACCAACACACTGATCCCTTCATCTGCCACTGCCTGAACACAGAGAGAGAGAGAGAGAGAGAGAGAGAGAGAGAGAGAGCGAGAGAGAGAGAGAGAGCGAGAGAGAGAGAGAGAGAGAGAGAGAGAGAGAGAGAGAAAGAGGCACAGCAGTTAAAAAAGGACAAACACTCCAGTTTCCAGCTCCTCAAATGTGTCAATTTTCTGCTTTACTTTATTATAAATATAATAAATTTGGGATTTGAACTGTTCTAACAAAAATAAGCACTCCAACAAATTATTATGGGCGTTTCTTTTTTATAGACTACATGATTCATCCAATCAAATATGAATCAGTATTAAAGAGGAGGGTGCAGGTTGGAGAACCCAGTGAATGGATGTATAGGAAAGAGGATGTAGGAACTAGATTTTCACCACAATCACTTCTGGAGTTTTTGTGAGAGAATTTAACTTCTGCATCTAAAAAAAAGCAAAACAGGAAGTGATGTAACAGCAGGGAGTGCTGTCAGGTTGAACAATATGAAATGAATGGATCTGGATGCTTCTCTCTCTCTCTTTAAAAAATCCAGATGTCTGTCATTGTGCAGAAACAAAAGGTGGACACAAACCAATTCAAAAGCTAATACCAAGTAACACAACAAAGGGGACAAGAAGCACAAACACAACATTTAGGCTGATGAGCTAAAAGTGGACAGAAAAATAAAAACAACAAAATAACAGAATAACAGAATAAAAAAAACCCCAAAAAACCCTTATTACCAAATCATCCTTATCATCGTCATCTTTTTTCTTTTTTCATGAATGGAAAGTTTATTACTGTCAGTGATTTAATATGGAAAATGCTGAGTCACCTGCCAGTTAGTTTCTCTTTATTCTGTCATTGAATTATACAGCCAACACTAAAAAGCCTCTCTGCTTTTCACACTCGATTTAGAATTTCACTTCCTATTAAGTTAACCTCACTTGTGTCACACGCCACCCCCCCCCCCCCCCCCCACCACCCTTCAAACTTGTTGTCTTTACCCCAAAATAACGCTGACTCATGTAATACCACTTAGCGAATTGTCACTTTTTACACATATGCAGTCCTGAGTTTGATGATTTTATATGCTGGGGTAAACAGAAAGCAGTTGTTGGTGTGTGTTTTGTTTTTGGGGGTACGCACCCTGGCGATGAAGACCCCCGCATCCACGATGGCTTTAATGTGTTTGAGCCAACCAGAGTTCTCCAAACCCCACAGGAAGTCAGTCATTGATGGAGCTCGCATCTCTCCCACTGCGTAGGAAAAGATAATATCAGAGGAAGTTTGTGTATTTACTGTCAGCATCTCTGTCTGATAACTCTGAACATTTCCCCGTCTCCATGACGACTGTGTCGTTAACTGTAAATACGCACTCTTCTTCTACTTCTTCTTACCGTCGATGATTTTTTGCTGGCTGCTCCTCATCACGTGAATGTTTTCAATGCCGATGAACTGCAGCTTGATGTTGGTGTAGTGGTCTTCGTTCTCGTATCCTTTACCTGCAGCTCGGTTTGCCATGGCGTTCAGCTAGACACACACACGCACACACACACACACACACACACACACACACACAGGGTACCATATGTGAGAAAATGACATAACAGTGTATGTTTATGTTTTTCACTGTGGCTACATGTGGATGTGTGTGCGTGCGTGCGTGTGTGTGTGTGTGTGTGTGTGTGTGTGTGTTACCTTGGGCCTGGTATCCACCACATAGATGTAGTCACTACCAGGGTTGGACTTCATCACAGCTTGCAGCATTATCTCATCCTCCTGACAGCGTCCACTGAAGCCTGACAGAGGCTGACTACACCGACACACTGCAGCCTACAGAGCGACAACACATCATCATCATCATCATTATCATCATCATCATCATCACAATTATTCCTCTGTGTGTGTGTGTGTACTTACCAGTGTGTCCTGGTGGAAGTAGGACAGAGCAGGAAATCGTCCTCGACTCCTGAACCTGGAGCTGCCCACGATGATGGCGGGTGTGGCTGACTTTGGGACAAACAGCTCTGATGGGTACGTATCACACACCTGAGAGAGGACACACATGTATTTTACCACTGAAGGAGGGTAGATACACATTATTCACCATTAATGACACTTTTCATGTTGAACTATGTCCGGGGCTGTGTTCGAAACCGCATACTACATACTACATACTACATACTTCTATACTACATACTTCCATCCTACACACTAAAGGACCAGATAGTAAGCAGACCGTTTACACTGTAGTAAACTACACGATTACCCACAATGCATTTGGTTCCTACCCGAGCTGAAATCATCAGGCTGAAGCTGATTTCATTTTAGCTCTAACTCTGTAAATATACCACTTTATCCACATTTCTAACCTTTTTAGGAAGAAAGTAAAGTAGCCCTTTAGATCCACAATGTGACGCTAATTTGTCCAAATAACACCTGTTTAAAGTTTTGTTCCTGAGAATTCGGAGCCACTCAAGTTAGCCGTAGCGAGTAACGCACTTAAGAAAACCATAACGATAGAATTTGTGCTTTCATTTTGAAAACAGGAAGCGAACATACCCTGGCTGTAGCTAACTTGAAACCACCGAGGTGGTGATCTGTTTAAATATATATATATATGTACATATATATATATATATATATATATATATATTTTTTTTTTTTCAGAAGTTACGTTGCATCTTGGGTAATGTGAGTGTGAGTAGTCAGCTCTTGATGCATACTCTGCATTTCTGGAGAATCTAGTAAACCATCCAGGAACTTCTCACATACTCTAAATCACATACTACGCAGTTAAACACACTACATGACTACTACTATGACGTCAGAGTTAGTACGAGTAGTAGGAAAGTATGCGGTTTTGAACAGACCCCTGTCTTCCCTGTCAAGAGGTTTAAGAAATTTAAGATTAAAGGTGCAATGTGTATGATTTAGTCCCCCCCTCCTAGCATGTAAGAACTAACGCTGGCTGCAAAAAAACAGACAATGTTAAAAAAATATAAAATATTGTTAACCTTATCCTTTAATAATGTCATCATACAGGCCTTGGAGTGTAAAGCATTACATCATTGTGGTGTTGTGTGTGTAGAGTTTGAACATTTCAAGATGTTCCAGATGTGGTTTTGTAAACTACTGTATGTGATTAATGTCCACACATGACGACATCAGATAAGCAGCTGTGTGGATGTCATATTAGTGACAAGCAGGCTATTGGTCCAATCAAATAAATAATCCTCTCTATTTAAACCAGTGTTTGTTAGTGAAGCAGAGACTGCCTAACCCTTATTCATATATTTGATATTCAGACCACCATCATTATGAAAATGCAGAAGAAGAATAAATAAATAAATGTAGAGACTGAGCAAAGAACTGTGAGTTAAGACATTTGCTCTGAAGCTGATTTTAAAGCGAGCTGCTGCTGCTCTGCGTGTTAGAGGAGATACCTGCTGATATACAGTATTATCTTATCTCTGACCTTGTGAAAGTCCTGAGCACAAAGCCTGTTCACTTCTCTTAGAGAGCAATAAGTAGACAGATACAGACTGTAGACTATATGAATTCAACTACATCCTGTTTTATACACATAACCATCTCTTCTTATTCTATTTAAATACTTTAAATGCCAACTATCAGTTATTGGTTTGAGTGTTGTGATAAAATCTGTGGCTGTCTTTCTATTACTGGTGTTTCTCTGGACATGTGACTGACCCTGTATTCACTGTTGGCTGCCGTAGCAACCCACAGGTTATTAGGAACTCCCATCCTCTTGTAGTCGGCCGCGAGGTCCAAGAAGTTCCACGACTCTTCTCTCTCCTCCTTGTTCACATTGGGATTGAAGGACAGGCAGTACAGCTCACTGTACTTCTCTGTTAGAGGAGAGGAGAGGAGAGGAGAGGAGAGGAGAGGGGAGGAAAAGAGAAGAGAGGAGAGGAGAGGAAAAGAGAAGAGAGGAGAGGAGAGGAAAAGAGAAGAGAGGAGAGGAGAGGAAAAGAGAAGAGAGGAGAGGAAAAGAGAAGAGAGGAGAAGAGAAGAGAAGAGAAGAGAAGAGAAGAGAAGAGAAGAGAAGAGAAGAGAAGAGAAGAGAGGAGGTGTTTAACCTTTGTGTCAGGGTCAAATTGACCCTGTCTGTTTTGACTGTCCCTTCTTTCTTCCTTCCTTCTTTCTTTCCTTCCTTCCTTCCTCCCTTTCTTTCCTTCCTTCTTTCCTCCCTCCCTTCCTTCCTTCCTTCCTCCCTCCTTCCTTCTTTCCCTCATTCCTCCCTCCTTTCCTAATTTCCTCCATCCACCCTTTCTTCTCTCCTTCTGTCCTTCTTCCCTCCTTTCCTAATTTCCTCCATGCTCCCTCCTTTCCTTCCTTCCTCCCTCCCTCCCTCCCTCCTTTCCTTCCTTCTTCCTCCCTTCCTTCCTTGACTCAAGGACAACAGGAGGGTTAACATACTGTAACAGTGACACACACACCTGTTTGTGACACCCTGGTCTAACAAGTGCAAAAACACACTTTTGTATATACACACCTGGTCGTGACAACCTGACCAATGAGGAGTGGACATCCATACAGTCTCTCTCCTGCGGGATGAGGAGCTGGAAGATCCGGAAGTCCTTACAGCGCAGGATCAGCTGACTTCCTGCCGGGGACGTCTGGGCTCTCTCCACACTGCTCACCATGCTGTGCAACACCTGGAACACACAGCACATCTGTCCTGTTATTCACTGAGTCCAACTTAACCTTACCTCTAATCACACACACACACACACACACACACACACACACACACACACACACACACACACACACTGTGTGATATGGAAGTCTGTAAATATGGAAGTCCATAATGTCACTCAGCACTTTAAAGAAAAAAAAAACCCACAACCTGGTATTACTACCAACATGTCAGATTGTTGTGTAATAAGTCTTGTGATCTAAAATGTTCAGGAAGGAATGTCGACATCAAGAGTCTGGTTTTTTGTTTCTCAGAAGAAGTGAATGGCGTGCAGTGAAGAAGAAGAAGAAAAAGAAGTTGCTTTAGTAATTGTTTTGTGACACACTCATTGAAATCTGCCTTCTTTTGTTCCTGCTAATCCAGCACACACAGTCAGCGCCTGATGGGTGAAATCTGACACCCCTGGATGCCTTTATTATCTAAGAAGTGTCCAGAGGGACGAGGGGCAGCCTCCTAATCCACCTCTTGAAGGAGTTTCGAAAAAGGGGGCGGGGGGGGGGGGGGGGGGGGGCGGCGGAGGTTGGCATCTGCTTATCTTGTGTCTGGAAATTCAGCACTCACACAATCCTGACAGAGATGAGGTAACAGCAGCTTTTGTTAGTAAAAGGCTGGCGAGATTGAAAAATACAAACACGCTATGATGATTTAAATCACACTGAAACTCGAAAAATGGCTCCAAAAACATCCAAGTGGCCAGTCCTCATTACAATTCTATGCTTATATGATAACACAGAAGGTACTACAGCATCTCTGAGTCCAGAATGAGTCACTATGATTATGCTGTTTTCTCAATTGCTTTCACTTTTATATGTTTCTCCTGCATGACCTGGTTTTAATAAATGTACTTTTAGCCTGTTTTTAAATCTACACTGCATTCATTCAGCTCTTATTCTCATAACTGAAACAAGTATTTTTGACATCTTGATTGGTGGAAATATTCTGCCAACGCCTAATGAAATGATATGCAGTAATGCTGAGATGTTAGAGGAAGTATCAGAATTCATTGTCAAGCTGATACTTCCCTGCTCATATTTCTGTCACAACATGTCTTCATTATTGCTATCCACCTGCAACTGGAACAGATCTGCCTGCATGTCTGTAGGATGTGTCAGGGACATCTGAAAGCAGGTTATTATTGCTATCCAGAATAGGAGTTTAATCAGAATCTGAGTCAAAGGATGGGAGAAAGAGAGCCAGCTTTCACTTCACACAGCTGGAGCAGGCAGTGATGTGACGGAGGATACACAGCAATACAAGCGTCTGGTCTAGTGCATCCACCTTGACTGTGTGGTATGTGTGTGTGTATGTGGCAACCCACTTCTGGGGCTTACCCAGGTTTCCTTGCGTGTTTCAGGGTTGTTTTCGACAAAGATGGTGTGTGTGGCAGAAAGGTAGAGAGTCCCGACGCTGGCCTTCCTCTGGCCTGACGACCGGTCCAGGAGACGCACATTTTCCACCTTACAGAAACACACACACACACACACACACAAGATCAGAGACGGAAAAAATACCCACAGATCCAACTGTACACATACGTTGGCATGTATATACAATCACAAAGGTGTGCACATGAACACAAAACAGATTATTACAGTGTAATAACAGCTCAGTATCCCTGCCATGACTCAGCAGATTACACATAATGATCATTGAGCTCAAATTGAAGTGTGATTGAAAATTAAAATCATTACTTAAGTGTTGTTTTGTTGTGTGGAGTGTGTGTTTGTGTGCAACATGCAGAGACTGGTTATGTGGCTGTGCTGTTAATACATGTGTCATTACAGATTGATGCACACTCTGCGTGTACTATTAAGATGTTTATTTTCCATATGAGCACAGTGGGACTATGATGATTAATGAGGAGGAGGAGGAGGAGGAGGATGGGGGGGCTGGCAGCCAGGAGGGAAAATGGTGGTGACCAGCACGATGCAGCGTCATGATTGGGGAAAAAGGGCAGATTTACATTAGTTGGAGACATATTTATATCCATATTTATTCATATTTAAATTATAAAATAAATATCTGCACATGTGTGTTAGCAAGAGCACGCGCGCACCCTTCAGCACACGCGCCAGTTTTTTGGGGGGTTTTGTTTATAGCCATGTCTGATATTCTACAATGCAAAGCCGCTGAGTCCATTATCGGACACAGCGGGGCTTTTAGTGTTTCCTGTGAACACGGCGGCTAACTGTGTGCTGAACGGAGGCTGCACCTCACAGTGCACCGAGATGGATAGAGAGAGAGACAGAGAGAGAGAGAGAGAGAGAGAGAGAGAGAGAGAGAGAGAGTGAGCGTGAGAGAGAGAGATAAACGAATGTCAGCAGAGAAGAATCAAAAGCCGAACGAGCCGTTACCTTAGGCGTCCGAATGTGCTCCATCACTGCCAACCAAAATGGTGGAGATGGAGAGGAAAGAGTAGCCCGACGTGTTCTGTGCCTCTTCTTTTTTTTTCAAGCGGTCAGCGGTTATATTCCCCGTTCCACGTCAACAAACGTGCCGTACTGTCGGTGTCTGCAGTTCCAGCACCGTCCTAGAATATTGCCCATGTTTCCCGCCCCGCTGTGTCCCGTTAAAGTGGAGCAGGAGGGATTGTGTACACACACATACACACACACACACACTGCTTCTGTTAACGGTACCGAAGCTGAGCTCACTGTCTCCTCTAGACGTGACGCTGATAACAGCTGCGTACTACGCTACTGTCACCATGGCGACAATAAAGCGCATATCATCCGGTTACACCCTTCAAAATAAAAGCCAGGATTCGCGTATTTGTTCCATGATTTGTTCCCATCCTGAAGAAGAAACAGCAAATCGCAGAGATGTCACAATGAATGCATTTATGTTGTTCTTAATGCAAACGTCATCAAGAGTAACAACATAAAAACCATAAGGGGTAGAATATACTACAGTAGGAAACATAAATGAGATATCACATATGAAATAAGGAAAATAAGAGACAGAATACACTGTAAAAATGTTACTGTACTAAAACTTACAAAAATAAAGCAACATTTTCCAACCACTTTTTAAGAGTTGGTTGAACCTCTATACATTGTATGTATATATTTTTTTCTGTACATAAGTTGGGTGAACTCAGCAATATGTATTTGAGTGAATGCTAAAAAAAAATGAGTACACTGTATAACAAGGAAATTAAGTTTAACCAGTGTGGAAGAGGTCAGCATATTAACCTCATCAGACTTAATTAAAATTAAAAGTAACATCGAAAAGGAAAAGTCAAGAATCTGATTTGACTGAATTTATATACTCAATGTTATTAATTTTGAACCAGTTTTATCTTTTGTATGTTTTAGGTCTAATCCAATTATATAATTAGAAGAAATTATATAAAATGAAGAAAAGAGAGGTATTTGTTTCCAACATTTATTAAACAAATGCAAATGAATGCTGCCATATACATATGCTGTGAGTGATGACAAGTTCAAATATAGTTGACTATTTTAGCACATCTGTATTCATTACTGAATTGTATTCTGTGCTCAAATGTTTTCAGATTAAAACCATTACTTAACTCCAGAACTTCTTACCTGAATTTATAAAATGGAGCTTAGAACATCCTATAGTGTCTTTTGGTGTAATCTTAAAACATGTGAATATTAAAACCTAATCTATACACCAGAAGATCAGACCTCAACTCATGATATACAGCAGAGAACTTCTGACCTCAGTTTACAAAATGCAGCAAGGAACTTACTTTACAAAATTCAGCTTATTGGAAGACCCTCATAGTTCAGTGTCTTTTAATGTGCATATAGTCTTAAAATATTTAGCACTAAAACATTAGAAGGCTATTAAAGAACTGCACTCATTAGGCTCAGAAAACTGTAACACATGTTTGAACACACAATAAAACAGCCTTTTACAGGTGTGAGGCTAATAATCACATGTGACATACTGGACATTTTAAGCTCCTCATGCACACTGCTCTCTGCTGTTCCCTGTATGACATGAGATCAGAACACAACATTATCTGTAGAGCCCTGATTGCAAAATGTTACATACAAACATAACAATTGTATGAAAAGTTCAGAATACATCTGCCCCTTCTCCAAAGCTTACTAATCAACACAATTTACCTTATTAATTTAATTACTGTAGAAATGTTTAAATGACAAGTCTCAGAAAGAGTTATGTGTTGTAACTGTTTTTTTGGCCACCAGCAAGCAGCCACAGGGGTTCAATCAATTTTGTCACACAAAGTAATGAGTTACTTAAATATTAAGTTTAAACACAAGAAGAAAAGGAAATTAATTGATTGGGTGATATATACTTTTTAAAATAAAGTAGTAGACCTATACATGGTACCACCGAGGGACTTTTTACAGTGTAAACTGCTACATAAAAAATGGGAGAAAAGAAGAAAAAAGAATGAAATAGAATAAAATAACAAAATGATTTAGACACCAGTTCAGACATTTTATGAACATGTTTAAATTATACACTTTGAACGCCTGGCTGTCAGAGAAACATAATTATCGAAATATCTGTATTTTTTTAAAAATTTTATAGCCTGTTTTAAGTTGTTTGTTTTTATGGTATGTCTGTCTGTCTTTTAATGTGAGGTGAGGACTACGGGTGGAAATTAGCCTTGAGCTAAACCCGCTATATTTACAAGACGTCATTGCACTGATTGTACATTAATATACATTGTCCTCGGCAAATAAACGATAAATAAAATAAAATAAATATCTGAGATTCTCTATGCTGTGCTTGTAGGAGTTTTATTTTGGAATTTGTAAATGATCCAACCAATCATTCATTTTGACGAACTTGATACAGGCTCGTGCCAAGCGCGTGCTCGTGAGCGCCCAAGGATTATTCGCAGCTGCGCGTGCACAACTTCCACCAGCTCCCGCCTGAGAAGTTTGAACGGGAGCCGGGAGAGATTTTCTTCTTTGTGTTTTTTCTACTCAAATACATTTGATTTATTTTAGATTTAAATGATTATTTTATGTTATCGTTTATCTTTGATTTATATATTACATTTATTGGTTGATCAGGACATCAGAAATATGCAAAACTGATTCTTTCATTTTTTTTTTATATAACCATAAAAACTCACTGCTGTTGTAGCCTATGTAAATGATGTTATGTCTGTCACAGTGGTTCACCACCTAACTAGTGCGCCTAATTGTATGGAAGCCTAACGATGCAAAAAATAAAATCAGTCACACCAAAAATAAATGAACTATTTCTATATTTGTGATTTTTAGTATTATATTTGTAGGATTTGTGCAATTTATTTTTATTTCTCAGTTTTCCTTAGGAATATGTTATAATTTATCATAATTTGATTCTTTATTTTATTTATATAACTAGAATACTTTCTATTCTGTGTACCTCATTTTTGGTATGTGTGATTGTTATGATTGTATATAATTTTGGTATTTATTTGTAATATATATACACATATACATATATACACACACATATATACATGTATGCATGTTCTTTACTTATGACTTTGATTATTTGGCATAAGTGAAAGTGTTTGAGCAAATGAGCTCAAATACTTCCTGAGAGGTAAACAAACATGCACTTTGTTAGCAGTGTTACACCCTGTATGGCTGAATTACTCCTCTAGTATTGTAAAGCACTAAGTCAACCATTTACTATGGAATTATAAAACGTGTAGAGGAATTTTGTTTTGAAATATGATAGTGAGACAGGATTCACAGGAAGGGGAATAATGACTCCAATAAAAATAATGATAAGAAGAGAAACCACAATAAATGTATCACATACTGCACGTGGGGAAAACAGCAAAGGTTTCCATGTTGTTTGTTTGTTCCCTGCAGAACCTATTTTAACTGAGTTGATCCAATAGTTTCAAAGAAACCAGTTTAATCCATAAACACAAACTTTCTCAAAGCTAGACTGATAAATACATGATGCAGAAACATAAGATGGTCAAACAAACATGTGCTTTGTTAACAGTGTTACAGCCTGTGTGGCTGACAGTTGTATTTTAGTAAGGTTTTCTTTTTGAATGATGCCGAACACTTAAAGAAAAGTGCTGAAAAGGCTTTGTATCATACTTTCAGTAATATGCACACTGGTGCTTATAATCTCTTATCTGCATATGTGTTGTAAAAATCGTATGATCCTTTGATAACGGTACAAAACAATAACTCATCATCGTTATCAATCATTTACCTTGGAATTATAAAACGTGTAGAGGAATTTTGTTTTTCACAGGATTCACAGGAAGGGGCATAATGACTCCAATAAATAATGATAAGAAGTGAAAACACAATAAATGTGTCACACTGCACGTGGGGAAAACAGCAAAGGTTTCCATGTTGTTTGTTTGTTCCCTTCAGATGTATTTCAACTGAGTTGGTCTGATAGTTTCAAAGAAGAACATTTGTCTTGCTATTGCATTTAAGTAATTACTCACTTGAAACTACAATATGTGACTATTCCACATTTAAATGTCTAAAAATGACTGTTATTTATTTTGTCGAGTTGTATACCAACAATATTAAACCCAGTGAAATCAGTAATTTTAATCAAAGTAGTACTCCATTTCATATAGTTGTCTGTCAATGGAGTCATACCCTCTGGCCTCTAGAAAAGAGTATACGCACACTAGATGATGATCATCATGATAATCATCTTGTTTGTATGTGTCCGCCACAATAATGTCTACCAAAGCATATACAAGACACATTTTTATGATAAACTTTTTAGATCTTGGTCATCTGTAAAACTACATCTTTTAACCAGATGAAGCATTGTAGTCATTGGACGTTGTCAGAGAAACAAGCTGAGCAAATGTGCTCCTCATGGACATCTGGGTCTGTTAAACAGTGTCAGAGAGACACTGATTTTTCTATGTGTTTTCTCCAGTTTGAATCACTGGGTCGGGTCTGTTTGTACAGGAATGAAGGGGACTTCGATGGTAACAACCTGTTTTTGTTCTTGTATTTGTGCAGCAAATACCATCAGACCTAGAAAAACACAATTGGCAGGTGGACATATGTCTGCCAAACATAGCTTGATGGCCAAAAAACTCCATTTTGGTCTCCTCAGACCAAAGAACCTTCTTCCAGTTGACCTTGGAGTCTCCCACATGACTTTGGGTGAACTTTAGTCAAGATTTAAAATACGTTTTCTTCAACAGTGGTTTTCTCTTTGACACTCTCCCATTAAGCAACAGTTAGACAGAGTCTCTCCCATCTCAGCTGCTGAAGCTCCTTCAGAGTAGTCATAGTCGTGTTGGTGGCCTCCCTCACCAGTCTCCTTCTTGCACCGTCATTCAGTTGTACGAGTGTGAGTACGGCTCTAGGCAGATTCACACAAATGCCATATTCCTTCATTTCTAAATGATGGATTTAACTGACATTGACATATTTTGTATCCACCCCCTCACTTATACGTTTAAATAACCTTTTCTTGGAGTTTCTTGGAGTGTTCTTTTGTCTTCATGGTGTAATTATACTGATTAACCAGTAACTGGACCTTCCAGACACAGGTGTCTGCATACTACAATCACTTGAGACACATTCACTGCACTCAGGTGCAATAATTGGCTGGACCTCTATTAAATTAGTCACTTTAAAGGGAGTGAATATTTATTCAGTCACTTATTTTACATTATGTATTTTTAATGTATTGACATTACTTTTCTGTTACTAGAAATCTGTTTTCACTTTTGCATTAAAGAGGGTTTTTTTGTAAAAGTCTAATTGTATTGAGCATGATTAATTTTTTTAAAAGCAATAAAAGGGGAAAACATCCAAGGGGGTGAATACTTTTATAGGCACTGTATTGTGCACAGTTGTACAATAAATGTATGCCAAATTATGTATTTGGACTCTGCTTATCGATAATTGTGGCTATATTTTTTATATTGTTTTTGATAAATAAGTAACTGTTTTGATGTGATATGAATCAGTGCTGTCAATGATCCATTCAAGTGCTTCCCTAATGAATGCTCGATATGGTCCTTTGATCAACAGCACAGGCCTATAAATTCTCACAGTTTCACCCACTGGGACATTTCCACTGACAACTTTTTTCTGGATTCCCACTCAGTCTCTCTTAGGTATGTACATACTCTGACAAACTAATGAATTTTATGCATAGCAACAGTTATATAGTTTTAAGATTGCATATTTGTGTGGAATATTCATTTTACTAAGTTGTCTCATCTTTCAGTTTTTCTGGGCTTTATGAAGACATGTTTGTTGTCTTTTTAACAGGTTTGTGTCCTGGATATTGTCCATAATGGGGGTGCCTGGGGCTTTGTTATTGATCCTCATTTTGCAGATTACTACAGGAAGTGCCTCAGGTAAACCATCTGACATCTTATCATCTTGGGTTAAACATTATGACACATATTCACTGTATAATGACTCTTT
This sequence comes from Scomber japonicus, assembly GCF_027409825.1. NCBI lineage: Eukaryota > Metazoa > Chordata > Actinopteri > Scombriformes > Scombridae > Scomber > Scomber japonicus. Next base: position 37,131,699 of record NC_070579.1, on the reverse strand, counting down.
CCCTTTAAATTTAAAAAAAAATTGTTACATTTTCTGCCATGAACGGACTTCTACTGAAAGACTTTAATCAAATGGTGCCTTGATTTTGCCTCCCCAAACATAATTTGCACTTTTTTTGAAGCAAGATTTTTCTTACTGACTTTGATATCAACATACCTTTTGGATGAACATTCAGTTACATCAAATGGAAAATTCTAGATATAATATTGATTGTTTTTTATTTTTTATTTTGGAAACTTAATATTTACACTGATAGAAAAAACTGATCACCTATCCATTCATTGAAATGTTTTAGACTTGACTGCCTGCTTGTTCTTAGATTTATGATCTTTTTTTCATTGATACAGTGGTTAACAGAATACAACCTGCAGTGGCTTCAACCACACCTGAGCCGAGACCACAAAACTCCACCATTGTTCAAGCAACAGCAGATAACAGCACAGTAGTTGAGGATGAAAGGCCATTTATGCTAACAGTTGAGGGGCCGGTCCGTCTGGCTGGTGGAGGAAACAACTCCTGCTCTGGTAGAGTGGAGATCTTCCACCAAGGACAGTGGGGCACAGTGTGTGACGATGGCTGGGACATGACTAATGCTCAGGTAGTGTGTAGACAGCTGGGCTGTGGCAGAGTCCTGTCAGCACCACATAAGGCAGTCTTTGGGCAGGGCAGTGGGCCTATTTGGTTGGATGATGTCACATGCACAGGCAGTGAATCAGAGCTCAGCGAGTGTAGACACAGAGGGATTGGATCTCATGACTGTGGTCACCACGAGGATGCTGGTGTGGTTTGTGAAGGTAAACACAAATTTGTGCAGTTAAAGTCAATGAAATGTTGTTGTTTTCATGAAATCCATCATTCAACAACATCATGTTGTATGTTTTTCTGTTAGCTGGTTCACCAGTGAGGTTGGTCAATTCTGACCGCTGCTCTGGCAGAGTGGAGGTCTACCATGAAGGACAGTGGGGGACAGTGTGTGACGATGGCTGGGACCTGAACGATGCCAGCGTAGTGTGCAGACAGGTGGGCTGTGGGAGGGCTCGTTCAGCACTACAAAATGCTCCTTTAGGACCGAGCAGTGGACCCATCTGGTTGGATTATGTCAGATGTTCAGGAAATGAACCATCACTAACAGACTGCACACACCGAGGGATTGGATCTCACTACTGCACTCACCAGGAAGATGCTGGTGTGGTCTGTGAAGGTAAACACACATTTGAGCAAAATCTTTCTCTTATTTATTCTTTTTTTAGTTTCTCAAATATATTGTTTTCATGAAGTCCATCTTTCAACATCATGTTGTTTTTCTGTTAGCTGGTACACCAGTGAGGCTGGTCAACTCTAACAACCGCTGCTCTGGCAGAGTGGAGGTCTACCGTGAAGGACAGTGGGGGACAGTGTGTGATGATGGTTGGGGCTTGAATGACGCTAACGTGGTGTGTAGACAGCTGAGCTGTGGCGAGGCTCTTTCAGCACTACCAACTGCAACTTTTGGACAGGGCAGTGGACCCATCTGGTTGGATGATGTGTCTTGTTTTGGAAATGAATCATCAATAACAGACTGCACACATATAGGATTTGGCGTCCACAACTGTGGTCATGCTAGTGATGCTGGTGTGGTCTGTGAAGGTAAACAAAAAATTAAATTTCACTGTGTAGCAGCCTGTCTATGATAGTATATTTAGAATTTTAGTCACCACCTGTTACAGACATATGAAGTATGTGATTTACACTAAACTTTTATTTTATTTTTTCTATGTTTAGTTTGTTATAGATATCATTGTCTTCATGAAATCCATCTTACAATAACATTATTTTGTGTGTTTTTCTGTTAGCTGGTTCAGTGAGGCTGGCCAACTCTGACAACCCCTGCTCTGGCAGAGTGGAATTCTTACATAATGGACAGTGGGGGACAGTGTGTGATGATCTCTGGGACTTGAATGATGCCAATGTGGTGTGCAGACAGGTGGGCTGTGGCAAAGCTGTGTCAGCACCACACAGTGCACATTTTGGACAGGGCAGTGGATCAATCTGGTTGGATAATGTCTCTTGCTCTGGAAATGAACCATGGATAACAGACTGTGCACACCCAGGATTTGGGGTCCACGACTGTAGTCATGGTGAAGATGCCAGTGTGGTCTGCGAACCCAATTGAAAAAAAAATGTACTGAAGTGTATTTTTGATGCACTGAAATATTGCAAAATGTGTTTCAAGTGCATTTTTTATACTGTAAATGTTTACTCATTTTGAATAGATTGAAAGTGTATTATGTTTATGCTATCATGAAATGGTCAACAGTGTATTTTTACCACACCAATATAAAATTGAAATTGTGTGTACTTTTGATACTTAACCTTTAACACTTTTAAACTTTGATGAAATCATTTTTTTGCTAATTCTGAGCTTGATGTATAAAGTTCACTTTTAAGATTGCTGTCAAATATGTTTCTAGTCAAGGTTTGTGATACATTAATTTTATCATGAAATACTCAAAAGTATGATGACTGTATCATGTGACCTACATCTGTCACCTTCCTTTGAAATTCCTAGAACTGCCATCAAACCTATACCTATATATATGTATATAAGGCATAAAATCACATATTTTGGTTTATTTTCTATTTTCATTATTTGTATTAACATCTTTCATTGTAAAATTGTTCCACTATACTGCATTGTAGAACTATACTGGGCAGTTGGATGCTGTATTGTTAATTTTGTTTACATACATTTTCAAAGAAAGAAAAAAAAAACACGTGTTCATGTTAAGCAATACTTCTTGATGTTGTAAAATTTGAATATTATGTGTAATTGCATTTTACACAATAAAAATGATGACAGTATTCATTGAAATCTATTCACATAATTCAACACATTTTAACAGGGTATTTTAAGACAATATATATATATATATATACTTGGTACAATTAAAGTTGGGCTGTCACACAATTTATAATGCAAACTCTGCTATTCAGTCTTAAAAATATATGTTTTCATTCCCTATTTGAATGTGTTGCTGGGGAAAGCATTTTGATAAATTAAAAAAAAACAACCATTTTGACAAAACATTGTTATAGTTAAATGTCCCTCTGTCTATACTTTCAAAATAGACAGAACAGAATGTAGGATTATTCATGTTTAGGCTGATTGTCCACTGTACAGCTGTTGTAGTAACATCTGTAAAGCAAGAATGAGGACATCTGATGACATCACCACACTGTTTGTTGTGTGAATTGAACTTTCTAAATTTAGCCTGATATTTTTAAAAATAGTTAATATCAAACTGGAGCCTCTGTTCCATGCTTATTCTTCATTCTTTCATTCTTTCATATTTTATCCATTGATAGATAACAGCTTAATGAGAGAGAGAGACAAACTGTGGACAGGTTACTCAGAATAATCCCACACACAGATTGAGAGAGAGAGAGAGGGAGAGAGAGAGGGACTAATGTAAATAATTGAGAATGAACTAGTTCCCTATCTAATCCCATTTAACCATTCTTCATATGACCACTAGATGGCAGTGTTTTAAATGAAATGAGGAGGTGAGCTATGAGACAACCTATTCTCACAGCACATGTATATGTGCTGCAGTATACAATGTAGCACTATGTGGAAGCTTAGCATTTATTTATGTTTGTTTTAGAAATTAAACCAACAAATAATTTAAACAAAATAATTTAAAAAAATGTAACGAAATGCAAAATGATATAGCCTAGGCCAATAATAACATAAAATATGCAAAATATTTGTTGAATAACAAGTAATATCAAATCAGTATCTTCTTGATTTTATCAACCATGCATCACCATGGCAATAACTTTCCAAGAAAACCTTTATTGTCTAATGACGTCAGGTTATTATTCGTCCGCTTACTAATATAGCTGCCTGAACATGTGAGTAGGCGGAAAGAGTGATGTTTAACTGGTTCATTAACTGTTGTGTATCCACAGGTGTGTGTCTGTTGTGTGTGTCTGTGGTCCTTCATGACTCAGCCGATCACACCTGAGCACTGCAGCAGTCAGTCACGGATCATCTAACAACCTGTGGTCATGTGGACTATTTGGAGCTGAAAGCATAGGCTACCTCAGATGAGTTTCGGAGACTGTGTTAGTAGTGTGGTGTGGAGGCTCTGGTGCTGAGGTGCTGCTGTGTCCAGGTGAAAGCTGCGGGCAGGTTACTCACAATAATCCCACACACAGACTGCTGACACCGGTGAGTGAGTTTAATACCTGTCATTACTCCACACTGTTGTCTTGTTGTGAATGAGGGACTTACCACTGTTTGTTACCAACTATATTGTTGTGTTAGCGACGAGTATTTGGCCTGAAACAATACTGTTGAGTCCTCAGGTAGGCAACGCCAAACTCCATTTAAAATATAGCGGTGTAATGTTTGCTCGTGTATAGGCAAAATGTGTTCCTAGTTAAAACAAATGTAACCCCTCTTTAGAAGTTGGCAGACTCTTATGTCCAATTCGGCAAACATTTTATTTATGTAAATTTCAACTTTATTGCATTAATATTGCTTGATATTGCCTCCTCGCAGCAGTAGTGTGGTAAGGTAAAGATTTTATCGCAATAAGTGTTGTTATTTTGCATGGACAGGAAGATGAATCAAAAGCCTAGCTTTTAAGAATACGTAGAGTGGTCTAAATTAGTTGTGTTCTATCATTTAGTGTTGTTGTGGACAAGGAAGCATAATTTTGACACATTTTTTAATGGAGTTTGGCGTGGCGTCCTGCCAATGGTAGAAAGTTCCTGTACATTACCTTACCAACCAATTTCTCCAGGAAAGATGACGTCGGTGTATGAGTTTTATACCCTGAAACAAAGTTGACACAGATCGGTCAAATATTTTTAAAAGCTATAAAGTAAATGCCTTCTTAGAACATGTTTTTCAGGTTTAAGCCAATTACACAGTTTCAGAAAGACTTAATGGGGTTTTAATTCCAGTTAAAGTTGCATCCCCCTGTATTTCAGTAATACCCTCCTTCCTAGAATATGTCATTATGTCTGCATGTGCATGTACAGGTAACATTACAGTTGTGTGTGTATGCTATCTCTGTTGCAATAACAGCTACTATGTTGTGTATGTTGACCTTTTACAAGTTCAGCAGCATGTGTGGATGTTTAGGCATAGCACAAATGTGCATTTATGAATGGCAGTGTGCAGTCATGTCCTTACTACTGCTTAGGGCATTGCGTGTGTGTGTCCATGCAGTAGTGTGTGCCAGTGTCTAATGGACATTTCTGCTGCAGCAGCATTCAGAGTCTTACATAACAGGTTGTCCTCTGCATCATCCTGCAGGGCTGCCTGAGATTAAATAAAGACTCAGTGCTTCTCCCTGGCATGGCAGAGCACTCTGTGTGTGTGTGATATGAGGATGCACCTCTACTGCTTTATTACAACCAACTTTAAGGAGTTCTCTGAGCCCTGTGCTTCAGTGTATTGACTGATAATCCCTTTCCCATAGAACAAAATGATAACACGGGTCTGTCTTCGGCTCAAGCAGTAATTTACTGGAAGCTCTTATATCTGCCTGGCAAAAGTCACTTTGTGGCTTTTCTCTATTTTAGACCCCCTGAATCAAACAAAGGACATTGCTGTTAAGCCCAAAAAAGAAAATCATACAAGCTGACTCTCACTCATGTATTGTGAAAACGTGATCCGTTATAGTCCACTGTGTCAGAGTCGGTGCAGTTCCTTATCACATATAATGGTTGATACATGTCTTTACTCTTTAGTCACTTATTTCTGCTAATGCACACCTTCACGGGTTAGATTATGTTAGACAATGCTAATAGCCACAGAGCGCAATCAAGTTCTGCCCACCCCAGAGGGGAAAACAATTAATTCCTCCCCCATGACTTTGTATTGAGTGAAAGTGCCTCCTTGTCACTTCAGTCTACTGGCAAACGGCAGAAAAATGCTTATAAGCTGGTGTGTGTGGTGGGATGCAGCATAAAGAACCCAGAACTAAGTTTTTATAAGCTGCTGAACTGAAAACTACAAAAGTGGATAATGTTCCAGGGTTGTGTGCCATGTGGTGGAAGAGACAGACTTGACATGAACTACACACACAGCCTGCAGCTCAAAAAGCTCCATAAACATGACACATAGACCTGGTAATCACAGAGAACACATAGGAAAGTAAAAACAGAACAGCTGTTTAATTGAAATGTATACAGTGTTTGTAATAGTGTTTAAATGATAGAATAGCTCGCCTGCATTCAGCTGTGTGTGTGTGTGTGTGTGTGTGTGGGGGGGGGGGGGGGGGGGGGTGGATGGACTTACAAACTGTTGTCACCATATCAATTGTGAAATGTGTCATACCAGCCTGTCATGCAGTGTTTGCTATTGTGCTATCTCTGTTGTAGATATGTCAGCACTTCCATTCACACACTGCATTTTAAACTAACTAACTTTCTGTTAGACATATAATCATAAGGACAGAATAATCCTTTGACTTGCTGAAATCTGACATGTTTAGGTAGCTACAGGCATTATGCCAGTATTTCAGTCCTTGGTTGCATTTATGGCACCAATTGTTAGAGATTTGTAACCATAAAAAGAAAATTAGTGATCATACGCCTGGGAACCATGCCACACAATCGTATGATGATTACATAAACGATAAAATGACCTGTTTAACTGAATCAGGGTTATTACATGACAACACCGAGGAACAAAATACTACCAAAAGTAGCCTGCATTTGGAGTGATTTCCTGCCAGTGTTGACGTGTAGATGTAAAATGCTCAAACTCCACATGAAAACCAAACATATGCCACCTATATTGTCATTTTTTGGCAGCTCACACATTAAAAAATGTTGAGTGTTGTAAGTGAATTTTAATGTAATTCTGCTTAAAGAACGTGACTTTCTTATCTCTACAAAGCATTTCCGCCTTTTATCTGCACTGCATTTGACTCAGTTGGAGTTAAAGTTACAAATACATCAGGTGCCAAGATTCTACAAGTCTAAACCATCCACCTCCTCCTTATTCAAGTGTGTGTTTGTGTGTGTGTGTGCACTCAGATCAAGCTGTCTAGTTTGCAATTTTGTGTGTGAATGTGTGTGTGGGCTCTCCTCTGCCCAGACTTGCCATCGGGATGATCATAGTAAATTGTGATTGATGGAGCTATTATCCACAACAACGGATTAAAAAGGGACAATACTTCCCTCGTGGTGGTGTGCACTTAACAACTGAACCCAACCCAAAACCTCAACAGCGGTTTAACTTGTAATTTTACCACAACAGCAACGTTTACTGTCAATCAAAGTGAATCTGGGTGGTTCTGGTTGGTCACATCTGTACTGTCTCATGGGAAACTTCTTAGACTGGTAAAAGTGGCAGACAGATGTTTACTGTATATCATGTAATTGATTTAATGATTATAATTTTAGCTGATTTTAAAGCTGTTCTACTCAATAATTGTATATCAACCATGAGTCAGATGTCACCTTATGGTAGCTTAGACAGCTTCATAGTAACAGCTTCATTGTTTTGGTTTTACTGCTTACTGTTTTTTGGTTGAGTCTCACCGTTCTCATCAGTGTCATTTTCAGACAAAGCAGACACAGTGGGTTGTTTTAGATGTTTATTAGCCCTGATAAACCCACTGTAACACTACTTGACCAGCAATAAATTATTACTTAACAAAATTAGCAACTAGCCGGTGAACATAATGGAACATTTAACAGCTTATGAGCCAGATATATCCCCGGGAGGTGGTGGCAACAGAGTGAGAATGGATTTATATTCATTGGGTTGTATGAAAGTATGGATTCTGAATTAGTGCTGATATTCCTCCTTGTCTACTGGGAGTGTAAATTTGTGATTGTTTGCTTACACGTTCACCAACTTAATAAACCTAACAAGGCAGCAGCATGGATATATTATAAGAACTGGATACTGGGCCTAAAATGGTGCCCATTCACTCCAATAAGAATTGCAGGGCTGGCGCATCGCCAAAATAATAAAATAAAAAAAAGTTTCTAATTTCTGGGTTTGGTTCCATTTTATGCGGCCCACTGAATATTGTAGTGTTTAGCTCTGCTGGCGAGCTCCCTCCTCAGCTCATAGACTTTACATTGTGATTTATAAATTGCTTTTTCAGCTTTAAGAACGTTTTACACATATAAAATCTCCATGGATCAAAAAAGTAATAGTATTAAGAGTCATAATTGACCTTGTCTGCAGTTTGAGGTGTTCTGTCAACAGTTACAGACATCTCTTTTACAACGGTGTTTTATGGGGAAAATTGGGGATTTTTTTTAAAGCTGCAATACTGTGAGTGACCACTGGAAGAAATTGTTAAATAGGTTGAGTGGCAGCGCTATATCCAATCTTATAATACATCCATTTACAGTAGTGTGTAAATTTATACATTCACAGGTTTTTATGCTGCCCTCAAGTGGCCAAAAAATCAATTAATGCAGGCGGTTGGATTTTAAGAAGACACCAAAAGCGCTAGTGGTTTATGTCTTGTAGAGTAGCGTAAATCTGTGTTGACATGTTGATGTGTCCTGGCATGGAACGCATTGCTGTATTTATTATTTGAACACTTTAGTTCCGGACTCCGGCTGTTATGTTCCCGCTTGTTCACTGGCAGGACTTAAATGGAAACAAATCTTCATTATTGCTATTTGTACACTCTTACATTAGCTCTGTGTCAAGCATTAAAACCAATAGGTCCATTTAGGTCTGTGTGATTAAAACAAAAATGGAGGGCTGTTTTTACTTATTCTACAATCAGAGTTCAGGTATTATAGATATTAAAGCAAGCTGATGTGAGGTTAAGAGTCATGCAGCAAAATTGGCAGTGAGATTTAGATCTGGGAGTATGACTATCAGTAGGAGTTCTGATTTGATGCAGCAAAGAATAAATGAAAAATAAATTGATATTTAATGGGTTTCCAAAGTCCTACAACTTGTAGCAGATGGAGGAGCATGTTTCACACTCTCCTCAGTCTGTGGCTGCAGTCTATTTTTGGTTGTTTTGCAGCCGTTCACGCACACTGAGCAGCTCTGCCTCCTCTCCAAAGGCCTCAATATGAAGGTGGCTCAGGTCTGTGCTGGTGCATAGTGGCTCTATTCAAACCCTGCGGCACAAGGTGGAGTTAGTTACTTCCACTTACAGGCAGTCATGTTGGAAAAACATTAATCCTGTTATGACTTCAGGTTTGCTTTTAATACCAGCTCAAAAGCAGAATCATTTGTGTCCATGTTATGACTTCAGATGTCCTGTAAACATTTTGTACCCAGTCTGGCACAGTGTACAACAGTTTCATGCTGCTGTTAGAATTGGTTTTGTTTTATGTTTGAGATACAAATTGAGAATATGTCTAATAAAAGACTCACACTGGCACAGCAGAGGTTTTTATTTTAAGCAAGTTTTACACTTTTTTCATCAGTTCAGTGGCTGAGAAGACTGACAAGAAAAAGTTAGAGGTGAAAACTGCACTAAATGTGTGAAATGAATGACTCAGACCACATCTTTAACATCTTTTACATATTTAACGTCACATATAACAAGCTGAGAAATATGTCACCATTTTTTAGAGATGTTTTGGAGGTTATGATTAATCCATGACAGTTCACTAATACAAATTATGTTATAAAAACACCTGCTTAACTGATGTAACTTTGCCACATCTGCCATAAGACTTTTTGCAATGTAGAGCCACAGATTAAGGATTTTTTCTAAATTCAAATCTCTTTTTAGTCACAAATGCATGTGATAAATGTGTCTGTGTATTACCATTGATCATTGGATAAAAGAATGATGCTAGTGTTCCATCACAAAACATGTATGTTGTCACTCTGCTGATCTTTATGCTTGATTGGAGTTGGATTCAGACAGTTTTCACTCTGCAAAATAATCCTCAGATGTTCTCGCTGTAGTCATCACAAAAATGATGACTACAGTGTAAAGTGTGTGTAAAATAACTTCTTGTTTTTGAGCTGTTTTGGAGACCACATATCTATGACACATATCTATCTGTTGTACGTAACAGATCTCAGGATTGAATCCACATCAGCCGAGAGAAGCAACGCTGTGGTGTGTCTGGGAGCAGCCAGTAGAGGCTGTGCTGTTATCTTGACAGCTACAGACACACACACAAACTTTTCCCTTCACACTTCCTGTGTCAGACAGACAGGAATTGATTAGAATATCTATTTTAGTCTTGAGCTTTCCAAAACGACCAGCGACTGAAAGATTATATTATCCCCTGGTGCCACTCTCGGCTCCAGAATAGTCTCCTTACTTTTTTTATCCACACGTGTACACCAGTGTACATATCAAAAACATCAACAAAATAAGAGCGCAGTTACAGTGGATGACACTCTTTCTGATCCCAAAAGTGATTGATGACCAAGTATGTTCTATAAACTGCTACATAGGTGGTCCACATTCTGTTCTAGCTTTTCAGCTGTCATTTCAGTGTTTCCTCTCTCAACCTTATCTGTAGAACAGTGTGTGTGTGTGTGTGTCATGTTTGTACACATGTATTGTCCTCTAAGTACTTTCTGCGTCACCCCAGTTGACTCGCATGCTTCTAAAGCTTAAAAATCCAGCCCACGAGACCATGTAAGCCTCACTCGCGGGATACTTCAAGGCCCTTTTTATTTTTTCAAAGATCAAAAGTTTTGTGCATTATTGTGCATTAAAGAATTCCTCTCTACACGGTTACATGTTTGCATATGGGAGAAAATGTGGAGAAATTCATAATTGGTGTTGGGCTTTGGGCCAGAGTTGCTTGGTTTCAGCCTGTGGAGACATTTCAGCATGGAGCCTGTTTTGGATATTTAGAACAGCATGAAACGCAGTCAGTATTGTGTGTATGCAGTTAAGCTACACACTTGCCATCGTCCACTCACATGCATGATAAAGGTGTTCAGTGTTTTCTTGACTAAGCTGCAGCATGTGCTGTGTAATGACCGCTTTGGTTATCTCCTATCACCATTCTCTGTTTGTTCCTGAGGCCTCTCTGATCTTCTATCCTCTATTTTATTTAAACAGTCTGTCACACTGGGCCTTTTGACTTTTCACACAGTGAACCTCTTACTTAGGTAATAATAATAATGAAGCCATTTTTTCATATGTCTTAACCTCTGCTTCCTGCATATTACTTTGAAAACTATAACATTTTATTTGAAGTAATGATTGAAGAAGAATCTCAGATTCTTGTTCATTAAAACCTTCCTGTTTGCAAGCACGAGGTGCACGGGTCATTTAAATGTGCTGGCAAATATAATCATTTCACAGGAATTAATAATCAGATAATAACAAACAAGCTGAACTCAATCATGCAGAAACCTGGATCTGACTGTAAATCCAATTTTAACCCTGATTTTCAGCTACATGTTTAATGTTGCGCGGACTGTTGGGTGCAAATAGCCTGTTGAAAAGATGAAATGATAGAAAGCTATTATGAGTGCAGTATAAGTCAACAAGCAGCTCTGTAAGCCTATAGAGTATTTAAAGATTAAGAGAAAAAGCAGTGCCTGGGCACCACTGGACAATCATGTGTGACCCTTTTTACTCCATGTAAGAAATTCTTACAAAGGCACTTTCAATACAGATTTTTATTACATTTGATTGCGTGCATGCTTTGAATTCATAATTGTTTTTAGTTCTTATTCAAGTGCAGTATTTATAAAGCCCCAAGAAGGCTGGCATTCTTATTGAGAACTCAGTCATAGTGAGGAACCATACCTGATCTGTATGTGCTGTAAATTAGCTGAAGCAGGTATGGTTTAACTAAACGTGTCGACAACAATAATATATCTTCTACAAAGTTAACCACAGCTTTAATAGCTTCACACTGTCACTCTTCTGAACAATTACTCTTTACATTTAGCATTACCTTTTTTTTCTCTTCAAACAAATATTTAAGCTGCATTAATTATGGCTATTGCGTTAGCTAATGGTGAATGCAAGTCTAATATCGAGTCTTCTTTTAGTTATGTTTTAGTTTTAGCAAATGTGTTGTAACCCAACATGATGACTGAAAATCTCCATAAAGTAGTATCAAAATGTTGATAAATGCTATATTTTAAGTTAGCACTAGCTTTTTTTAAAAGATATTTTGCGTCCTTTTTGCCTTTTTATTGGATTGGGCAGTGAAGTGGTAGTGGTAGGATTGAAGCCGTAACATTGTGGTTACATGCGCAGTTACCACCAATTGCTTGTTTTAAGTGAACAACATCAAAAATGTTGATGTTGAGTAATGTATAGTGAGTTGTTGTCTGCTAATGCTGGCCATTGTTGAGACCAAATTTGTTAATTTAATGTTGTATCATGTCAATAAATCCAGAATAGACACTTTAAAAGTAAGATAAATATGATATACAGTGTTAATATCAGTTTCACTCTCTAACATATCAGGGTGACATGAAGTCGTCGTATTAGCTTTACTGGGCCAGTGAATTGCTCAATCATCCATGTTGGATACAGTTATTTTCAATGGGGGAGTTTTTGCTGCAGGGTCTCAGGGATGTGTGAGCGCTCACTCAAATTATGCAATCAGTGTATTTCAATATCATCCATGTTTTGAATTACAGTCGGACCTGTACGTTTGTGATCTGTTGCCACAAATGCAGTGCAATGTTCAACAAATGTTTAACTGTATAGATTTTGTAACAGTCCTCTCTGAATCCTGCATCTCTGAATGTGAATGCAAACCTGGATCTTATTATCATCTGGGTGTGGATGTAAAATTTGTGTGTTTTTTTTTGTACGTCATTCTTACTGGATCTAATAAAATGTAAAAAACAGTGACATCAGCAGGTGTTTACAGCCCATAAAATGACCGTACAGTCCCAATATTTTAGTTTTTGATCAGCAGATTTAACAATAATCTGTCCAGAGATTTTCCGATTTCTGTTGCTTACTCTCCAGTCTGCACTGAACAACAACTGCTCACCCTCACAGCTCCTCCACCACCCACACTGAGGCGTTCAACTGCTCGGCGATGAAGGCCATTACAGCCAGTTTGCTAAAGAAAGACAAGAATAAACTCACCTTCAAGCAAAAATGTGGTGTCATATTTCCTCTTAACTAGACATACCTGATGGATCGCTTTTGTAATTGACAGTTAGATGACACATCATAACATAGTGACATTTCAAAAGTTAACATACAGTCTTCCCACAAACAAACTGATGTGTTCCATTTAGTTTACAGCCATCATTCCTCCTCATTGTTAATTTGAACAAAAATGTCGACAGCCTGCATGAGCCCATTCTGTCAATGCAGCAAGCTGTGCCAAGTGTCCAATAGGGTCGAGTGCTGGTTCATTTATGCCTCACACTACTGGAGAGTGGCAGAACTGGTACAGGAAACAGGGCCAGTGTGTGTCTTTGTGTCCCTGTGAAAACCTATTAGAGTTTTTGGATGTTGAAAGTGAGGACCTTTTGCCTGCATGATGATGTAAGAATATGCATGTGGGTAGTTATTATGAATATGAAAAAAACAAATGCCATTATCAGTCTTGTGGTTGGATCAAGACATTTGCTAATCTACTTGTTTGGTTAGTATTCAGTCTATTGGCAGGACAGAAAGGACCAATTTTCTGTAATCTTGCTTGGATCGGGCCTTTTCATTGGCTAACCGCAGCCTGCTTTCCCTCTCCTCCTCCTCCTCCTCCTCTTTCTTCTCACTCTCCATCAGATTACATGAGTTACTTTTCCATTACTCTCTTTGCCCCTTTTCTTCTTTAGTCCAAAACCTCCCTCTCTGTTTCTCCTCAGACTCCCGCTACCAATAACAGGGAGGGGGCCCACTGCTGCTTAGCAACCGCCAACCCAGCCCGACTGGTCAGGACTGGCCACTCCTATGTTTTTTGGGGGGTTGGACCCTGATAAGGGTTTGGTTACCTGGCAGGCAGGCAGACAGGCACACACACACACACACACACACACACACACACACACACACACACACACACACACACACACACACACACACGCTCTCTTTAAACACAGACATCAGACTGATTACCCCCTCCCACACTAGACCTTGAGGAAGGTGTGTGTGTGTGTGTGTGTGTGTGTGTGTGTGTGTGTGTGTCTCAATGCGAACTGCTGTTTCTGGCACAGGAATATGGCAAGAGGGAAAAGGCATTCCTCAACTAACACACACACACACACACACACTTCTTGTTACTGCAGCACTGAGCAGCATGCTCGTGTTTCAGAACCAAAAAGGGAGGTGTATCTCTCCCTCTCTCTTCCTCTGTCTCTCTTCTCCCCCCCTCCCTGTCTCTGTCCTCCCTCTCCTTCTCTCTCTCTCTCTCTCTCTCTCTCGACCACCGTCACAGCCTGCGTAGTCTCTCCTCGCCCGCTCGCTCACAAGCACCCACACACTCGCACACAGCAGTGATGGGGTAACATACGACGCATGGAAGTGCAGCGCAGTGCCGTGAGAGGTGTGTGAGTGAGGGAAGGAGGAGGAGGATCAAGTGTGTGTGTGTGTGTGTGTATGTGTGTGTGAGGACAGAGCCAAGTGCATGCCAGTCTGAAGCCAGGAGTGTGAGCGAGCTGATGGAGCTCCCGTGATCTTCTTTTTTTTTTTTTTGTTTTTTTTTCTTGCTGGATGTGTTTTCTTTGTGCAGCCTGAGAAGAAGGAGACAGAAGTGTAAGTTACAGCTGTGGCAACAGTTACGCACAGGATCAGCACATGTACATGCATGATTTCTACTTCAGTGTGTGTGTTTGTGTGTGCATACTAGGGCATAGGTCTTGTGGAAAGTGAATGTTCAGTGCACTTTGAGATGTTGAGTGGTGCAAAACAAGTCAGTCATTTAACATTAACTTGTGTCTTGGTAGATTATTTCCAGCCAACTCATTTCCTATAGAGTGAACAGAGTATGTAGTATGTATATAGGGCGTGTGTGTGTGTGTGTGTGTGTGTGTGGTGGTGTAGTTTTTTTTACTAAATTTCCAGCTATTAAAACTTTTTTCATAATCAAAACTGATTCATAATCTTTTGATATGTGCTCTAAAATCTTGTAAGTTTCTGCACAAATCCCCCTGCACATTATCCTAATGAATAAAGGAACTGTGACTCTCATGAAGAGAATTAGAAGGTGATGCCAGTGTCACGGCTTAAGACACAAACCAGCCTTGTAGCCTTTCCTCCGCAGACTTTGAAGACGGTGGGTTTGATGGCTTCCAGATGCTTTGGGGAGATGATTGCACATGTAACTAAATCCCCCTCACGACGTACGCACAGTCGAAGCATTGTTTCTACAGAGCCGCATGTGGCCGGTTTTGCAGTCGTCTTTTGCTTTTTTTAAATGTGGTCTGAAAATGAAACACTGTTATTTATTTAGTCTAATCCATATTACTCGAGTTAGTCTACAGAAAGTTAAAATCTAAAGCTGATTTTTGAAGAAGTTGTCCCTAAGATTTTGTTAAAAGTGACAAATAGGCATGAATTTTGAAGTAGAACGTGTTTCAGTTTCATCATGTGACGCTAAACAAGTGTAACAAGTGATTGGATTAATAGAACCAGAGGATGACATAACCCGCCAGTGATGAAGTTCAGCAGCCAGAGCCGAGGCGTCGCTGTTCCCAGAGGAGGCTCGGGTCTGTATAAACAGCATCACACAAGCAGAGATACAAGGTCAGGCGGAGGTAGAGGTAGAGGTAGAGGGAGGCCACAGAGGAGCGTTTTAGAACAACTTTGAGATGATGATGACGATTCAAGAAGCAGATTTGGAGCCTCGGTTTGACACACTGCTGAATTTATCTTAAAACCAGCTTTGACTGTACTTCCTGTGCGTTATCTCTTGTTTCAGCCCGGGCTGGTGTTGAACCTTTCTGACCATGTATGGACAGACCAAGTGTTCCGGTTCTGTATTTCAATGATGGGAAATATTTCATTCCCACCCCCCGCCCCCACCCTTCCTTCATAAGCTCTACTGCAATGCTATTTACAGAGCAATACCTTTAGTGGACCAGCTTGAGTCACCCCCTTCATATCAAAGTCAAAACATCCAGTATAATAATTAATCAGTGATGTGGTGAAGGGACAGACTCAGTTCAAATCACTTTTTTTTTTTAATTTATTTTTTTTAATTTCACTACCAATAGTTCAAATGAATTGTCACATATTCAGGTATTGATGGGTTAAGATAGCTGCTAGCAGGTTACATAACAGCTCCATCCACGTTACGCTGTATAACCTTAGGTCCAGTTCTAATTGGACTGGCAGTCAGCCAACCAGCTCTGTCCCTCCATCTAGTACCTTGGCCGTTCCTCTCACCGTCCATTCCCACCACTCTCATTACTCTAATGCTGCCTCTCTGTGTTTCACCATTGACTCACTGTGTTTCATATAGTTTCCACACAGCATTTTCAGCTGCTTTATAGATTTTTATGATATTGATGTGATAATACAGTAATATTAGATTAATACTTAACTCTCTCGTGTGTGTGTGTGTGTGTGCGGGCGCCAGCAGTGTCACATTTCCTCCCACAAAGCTGTTTATGCTATGTCAGAGTACAATGGATGGCAGATGTAGGCGCACAAATATACACACACGTACACACACACACACACACACACACACACACACACACACACACACACACACACACACACACACACACACACACACACACACACACACCTCTGCAGTGAGTGTTGGCAGGAGAAAGCTAATGGTTAATAAGACACACACACACACACAGTCGCATTCATCCCTCACAATGACTAAGCACTCTGTTCATTTCTATGGCAACCACTTTTGCAGTGTTTGGGGTGTCCTTGGTGTGATGCAGTGTAACGTCCACCGCTGCGTGTTAATAACTAGCTTGTGTCATCATAACTGTATGAGTGTTATGTCCGCTATGTGACTGCAGAGGTGTAGAGGTGTGTGTGTGTGTGTGTGTGTGTAACGTGATGCAGTGCTGATGCTTGCCAAGTGTTTCTATGAAGGAAAGGTGAGCCTGCTGCCTCCTGCCTATTAACAAGCTCCCTGATTGGCTGCCCGCCCACCTGAAACAATAAACCAGGAGCACAGTGCCTGCAGTCTTTTTTCTGTTTTTTTTTTTTTTTTTTTTTTTTTTTACGTCATCAATTAATCAGATTGATTCTAAATCGATTCATTAGTGGATTGTGTTCAAAATCTGAAATGACAATAATTTCTTAACTCACGTCCATGCTGTATGTACTCTTAGTTCTCTTAAATACAGTTGAATTGTTTGTATTATGTTAAACTGCTTGTGTGATATAAACAGGTGCGTGTGTGTGTGTGTGTGTGTGTGATCCTGTCAGGTGGAGGAATCCTGATTGAGTGACATGACCTTTGAACTCAATATTGCCACACTTCACATTAGACTTCACATTAGAGCATTATAGCAGCATTAGCACTTCACATAAGAGTCTATTCATGTCACATTGACTAAACAAGTAGTGTCCTCCATAGGCATGGGCCGGTATGAGATTCTGGCGGTATGATAAACATAAGCAAAAATATCACGGTTTCACAGTATTGCGGTACTTCGATTACAGCTCTAAAATGTTCCTTAAAAGGAAGAAAAATAAAGACAGACATGTTCATTTAACCTGAATCTGTAATGGCAATGTGAGGGGTCATGGTACTGAGGGATTTCTGACCAGCACTTCCTGTCTTTGACCAGACTAAAAACAGCTCATACCTTAGGAACGGTATGACAGAAAATGTGGCGGTTTCAGTTATCGTGGCTTTTTCATATCACAGTATACCTTGAACACGGTTATCATCCCATGCCTAGTCCTCCATTCCTCACTGTGTAGTCCTGAGTGGAGACTGCAGAAGAATCAAAGGTAAATAACTGTGTAGTTATGGTGACAGGTCTAGATGACATAGGGTTAGAATCAGGAACACTCCTCATAGATCAAACCATTTATTACAACAAATGGAAATCCAGTTTTGCTCGGCGCTGGAGGCTCCACTGTAAAATGCTGTCTGGATTTAGCCAAAAGCAACACATGAATTTCAGATTGACCCGTGAGCCATGTTGGGACCCTGAACCAGAAAAGGTGGAGGCTGGCGTTGGTGTAGAAGGAATCAGCATAGGTGGGAGTCCTCTTTAAATGGTCCCATACATTGAAGCATTGGATCTTTTTAAATGAATGAATTCAGCTTGTGAAGGGTGTTTTAATTTCAACTGTGGCCCAGTGCTGCACATGGCAAGAAATCAAGAAAAAGTGTTGGTCTTTTGTTGTTGTAGTAGATGTTGTACATTTTGAAAGCGACTGGATAGATGAGAAACGGGAATGTTGGCGTGCTGTAAAGGTCACATTTAAAAGCCACGTCTCTTCAGATGTGCGTTTGATATTACTCAGTGTGAGCTGGGATCACAGTGTGCACACAGTATTAAATCCTACTGTGTGTTTCTTCTCCAAATGTATAGATTTGAAGTCATATCAGTTCATAAAGTGTATTTGATGTTTCAGTCTGTGTATAATCTGCTCAGCTCCGTCCTCCTTTCACCCAGCTGCTTGTTTTGGCTCATGTTCCCATCAGCAGTGACTGGACTTTGTGAAATACATTGAGCTATTGCATCTCTTTGTGTTGTAAAGTTCACTGCACTGTTACTTTTAATACAGATAAGATCCATAAACATTTATAAGCTGAGGACTTAGGTCGTACTGAAGATAGAATGTTCTAGTTTGTTCATTCACTGCTTCCCTACTGCTTCTCTGTGTGTGTGTGTGTGTGTGTGTGTGTGTGTGTGTGTGTGTGTGTGTGTGTGTGTGTGTGTGTGTGTGTGTGTGTGTGTGTGTGTGTGTGTGTGTGTGTGTGTGTGTGTGTGTGTGTGTGTGTGTGTGTGTGTGTGTGTGTGTGTGTGTGTGTGTGTGTGTGTGTGTGTGAATGAATGTGTTATTTTACATGCTAATTTGCGGCCGAGTATTTCAGTAGCTTGGAAAAAATGAATGTCTGCCCAGTTTTTTTTTCCACGTTAATGATACACTTCCACACTGACTGCAACTCTTTCAGCTTGGTGTGTGTGTGTGTGTGTGTGTGTGTGTACCTTTACACTCTTATGTCCTCAACATGGCACTTTAAAAAAAAAGGCAGATTGTAGATTTCAGTTGTCAGTTTTACTTAGTATGACTGAGGTATTCTCTCCCAGTCAGAGTGCTACATGAAGCATGGTAGATTTTAAGTTTGACACATTGACATTACAACTGGAAATAAGTGAAAGTATTATTATTATTATTATTATTATTATTATTATTATTATTATTATTGTTGTTATTATTATTATTATGCTGTGGTCTTATTGGGTATTCTATTGTTTTTACAGTGGATTCTGTGGAATTTCCTCATGTGGGATAATACAGTTGATCTGAATCTGAAGCTATTGCTCAGACAAGTCTATCACAAAACTATGATTTACATTATGGGATGTACTGGTGATTTATGACACAAAAAAAGGTAAAAAATAAACTGTATGAAAGAAAAGACAGCAAAGTAATGACTAAACTGGCAGTTATCAGACTCATATTTTGAAAATAGCACTAACACCATGTCTGTCGTATGAGATAATCAAACAGTGAACAGTTAAACATACATAATAGAAGAAATCTACATAATACATGCAGAACACTGAGGTTAAAGAGAGAGAAAAAGAAATGCAGATAAATACATACAAAGACTTAACAAAAACATAAAAAAACAAAGGTGTAACAAGTGGAAGAAGAAAGGTGACAATTTACAGATGCATAGAATATAATAGTGAGAGCAGTTATGATGTTGCATTATTTAATTGGTCCATAAAGAAGAGTAGGGTTCATTTTTTTAATGATTTCAGATTGGCGGAATTTGTCATGTGATTAATGGTTCCAACAGAGAGGAGTTCAGGGTAGCTGAACTTGTATTGTAATTATGGATTTAGAAGTTGAAATAAACATAGGACATAAATGAATGATGGGTCATTGTAACATGACACATCACAATGACTTTTTTAAAGTAGTGCGTTTGTAGAATTCTTCATGTTTAACTTTCACATTTACTGTTGTAATGAGGAAAATCCTGCATAATACAGGACATAAAGACTTAAGATGATATGGAGAACTACTCACAATAATAGTTAAATGACTCCCTTTTTAAAGGTGAGTATTGATTGGCTGTCGCTCACCAAGCTGCCGAAACCTTCAAAGTCTTGCTTCTGAATCCCACAATGATTGGCTAAGAACAATGGACCACAGAGAGCTTCTAGTGCGGTCAGCTGTGGCTGGCACGGGCCACTGTGATTTACTGCCCTGTTACACACACACATACACACACACACACACACACACACACACACACAGACACACACACAGACGCTCACGAAGGGTCACGATGATAGATTGACATTGATTAGGGTGAGGGATGAAGTGGAAAGAAGAAAGATAAGATCGGAGAGGCAGATATTTGAGAGGAAAAAAACAAAAGTAAAAATAAAAAAAAGTGGATGCTCACAGCAGTGCACTTAACCTAGAAAATATAACAAAACAGCTTTTCACTACTAACCTGGACTAGAGGTTAAAAGAACAAACTTTACAACAGAAAAGGGGGGCTAGGATACTACTTAAAGTATATACAACTTAAATATATTTGTGTAAATGTAAAGTTTCTATTGGAGGCTGACGACTGTGGATGTTGTTCCTGAATGAGCCTTTGAAAGGTAAGAGAGTGATGGTGGAGCACAGCTGCTAAGTGACTATAAAGGCTGGTTAAAGTGCTGTGGTCCTCTCAGGTCACTGGAGAAAGGAAAGTGGGATGAAAGGGCGAGAGTGTGAGGAAGTGGAAGTTAACAACTGAAATTAGACTCAGATTCATGTGTTAAAATAGTTGTTGTGCTATTAGTCTTTCTGGCCTCTTGACTTGGTTTCCATTCCATCACCTTTATGTTGCATGCTGTTATGTAACTGTAATAAGTAAGGAAACCTCAGGCTTGATGTATTTTACCTCGGTGTATAATGATTTGTATCATGACTTTTTGTTCTGCAGCTAAAGCTGAGGGCTGTCCCCTTGAACAAAACAAACACCTCCTTCAAAGCTTCAGGGGAATATAATGTAACATGAAATCTGCAGGGTGTTAAATACATAATAACAGTGAAATGAAACACACCCTTTTTTGGAAATGGGGCACCTGTGAGCTCTTGTGAATATTTCATTTCATTTCTATTCATTTGGTTGCAATCAGCCACTACAGTTTACACACTGGTCCTTTTTTTAAAACTCAGTTGATGTATTTATTACAGGCTTTAATATTTTTGTGCATTTTAGATAAATAAAAAGTTAGTTGTACTAAAAGCATTAACATCCCATAGAGTTCATTTTCTTTATTATTATGATTTTGTCTTCTCATGACTTGAGCCAGACCGATATTATTTATATATTATTTAACGATACTATCAGCCGATATTGAATTGGTTTGCATATCTATTGAGTTTGTCAAACAGGATTAAAATGCCCAGCTGTTGTTAAATGTATTATTATACTGTTACTGAACAGTTTCCTACGCCTACTCTTTATTAGGCCTCTCGTAATTGCAGAGTAGTGCCTCTTTAATCTTGTGTTCATTCATGTCACTCTCTTCCTCTTCGGTTTCTTCTTCTTCTGCTCCATCCAGCTCTGGGCTTTAACCTGCTTGACAAGCGTGTCTTAATGCATAGCAGGGATCAAGCCTTCAACAATAGTCATTAAACTTGTGGATTAGCCCTATTTATTCACTTCAAACACACACGTGCGCGCACACACACACACAGTCACAGTGAGGCCGATGGTGAAACTGATTCTAACAGGAGCGGATGAGGCGAGTGGTTGGTGGAGGGCAGTTGAGTTGAGTAAGAGTCATTTTAGTTTTTCTAGGCTTCATGTCAAAGATAGTGGGCCGCTCACTCTGCCTGACTCTAATGTAGGACACTCCTTCACTGTGTGTCTGACTCTGTTCATCCTCTCTGTATGATAAAAGAGGAATATTGTTGGAGTGCAGAGTCAGTTTATTATGTGCACATATATATAGTAGCATGATGTATAAACCAATAGAAAACCCTCAAAATGAACAGAAGGTTCAGTCTGCATCAGAAAAGAAAGAAATAATTTCTTATCATCAAAACTTTGTGTAATGTGGCATTTTATATCTGTACACTACGACAGCTGATGACCATGGTTAGTTCCATAAGGTGCAAGGTAAAGATAGACAACCTGTTTAGTATTGTGAGAATGAATATGAGAATGAATTTTAAAGAAGTTTCAAAAAGATGATGGCAGAGAACAAGATTAAAAGTCAAGAAACCCATAAAGAGCAAAATTAGATGAACTTCTATCAAGATGTGATTTTGAATAGCAATGCTCTTAGTCAGTTGTAAATGGTCCAGTGGATGCCAGAGGGCAGTGCTGTCTCCTTTTCAAGTCCGATCCCCTGGTGTGCTGGAGTTGGACCGCATTTGAAAAAACCCCCACCCCTAGCAGATGAAATGTTTGGGCCAGGGCTCGTTGGTGTGCTTTTACAGTTCAATGCTAACTAGTCTTGATTTATGATCAGTATGATGAGTATTATCCAGACTAGTTGTTCAGAGCAACTAATTTAATGAGTTTGAACTTGATATACTGCTGGTTGAAATACCTTTTAGAGCTAATCAGACATATTATATCCAAATAAGAGCTAGGTCTGACATGATAACTACTTCTGTTGGACGATATTTTGTCTCAGAAATAATCGTGATAAATGATGATATTGTCATCTGAAGATCATTTCATACCACTGATATAATGATAATATAATAGTGCACGGGGCGTCGGGGGTGGGATTGGAGAGGGGTGCTACACTAAAAACACACACAGCCATTATAATTGGGTTTAAGAAAGAGTTATTTACCTTTTAATTCTTCTGCAGTCTCCACTCAGGACATCACAGTGTTGAATGGAGGACACTACTAGCTTAACCAATGTGACATGAATAGACTCTTAGCTGCTAATGTGAAGTGTGGCAATATTGAGGTCAAAGGTCATGTCCATGTATCATACGATAAGTCCATATGTAGACATGATGATGTCAATAATTACTTTATTGTACGATAAGTCGATCATTATTGTGACAGGCATAATAAGAGCTGTAGTAATTAGTTGGTCAACAGAAAATGTAGATGATAAGTAATATATTTTTTTAAGTTAAGAGGACAGTTAATTTTGTGTTTCCAGGTTGTCAAATATGAGGATTTGCTGCTTTTCTATGTCTTACATGAAAGTACCTTGATTTTGGGGGGGATATTGAACAAGAGAAAGTATTCTAACAATGAATGGCTAAATGTGATGAGTATTTGGATATATACTTTGTCATATGGCTTTAATGCTATTTTCAAATATGTCAGAAAAACCACCAGGAGAGATGTTGCTGCACAGCTAAGTAAATGTTAGAAGCATTAGCATTAGTCCACTGTCTGTTACCGCTGACTGTTGTATTTGACAATGAAAGTGCGTTCCAAAGGTTCAACTCCAAGACTGAAGGCCCGACAGATTTTCCCACTAGATTCTCGGCACGATCCGAGCTCCTCCGATGAATCTGCTGCATCTTTAATGGCCGACAGTGACTCAGGCTGGTTGTTTGGCTGCTCTCAGACAGAGCGGAGATGAAGCAGTAGGCCATCAGTGAGTGAGTCGAGTCACAGCTTTAATGTATATTTGATTAAACCGAGCTGAATTCACCACATCTATCTCAGAATACCACATATCTGATGCTCATCTAGAAAACTGTGAGTCAACCCTTTTTGTCTCAGGCCTGCTTCATAGTGTGACGTACTCAAGCTGTCTTCTTATAAGCAGCATCATGAAACATACAGTCACTCTAAGAGAAATACTTCTTGTGTTACTGAATGTGCTGCTTGTGTAAACCTTGTAATCAAGCCTGTGAGGAGACAGGACAGTTTGATTATCACACCGAGTCAGACTCTCTGTCACTCTCTGATTTGCTCCAACTGTCACTCATAGATTATTGATTAGTGCAGAGGTCAACTGTAGGACTCCTGTAGCAAGGATGCTGACTTTTGCCAAGGTGTTGTTATGCTGTCCACCTATTGTATTCTATATTCTATGTGGTTCCAGCCACTTGTACACTGCTTTAATGTAGAAAAAACTTTTTGTGTGTCTTTTTGTGACACCAACATTTTTGCTTCTTTTTCAGTAATATGACGCATTTTAGTGCTTTTAGATCCTGATAAAGAAAGATACAGTGGTTTACAACCTCTGCAGCGACTAAGAGACTCACTCAGATGAAAAGAAATGATTGTAAGTGGTTGATGTCATCTAAGCTTGTTACAGGTAACTCTGCTCCTCCGAAACAGAAAGGTTTCACAGATCCTGTGTCAGTGAGGTTACGGTTGGTTTCCTGAGAAGTTGAAGGCTCTAACTGTGCGCCTCCTTCTCTGTCTGTCTACCTGGAAGTGAGTCGACTCTCCCGTGTCGCCCAGGGGCCCTGCTGTCATTACTGGATAATGGAGACGGGACACCGTCCTGGATCTGATCGCCTTTATATAGCTGCTTCTCCCTTTTCTCTTTGTCCCTGACCCACATACACATACACACACACAGGCAGCCACACACATACAGCATGTGTCAATCTAAGTCTTTGCATGCCAACAGTGTTTGTGGACAAACTTGATAGGACTCTCTTTGCTCACATCGTCCAATTTGAAAGAAACAGTCTAAAGATAATTTGGTTGGACTGGTTTATTTGCTGGTGTCACTGATTTTGTAAAGCTGGAAATCAGAGTATGAAGGTTTCAGTAGATGATGTCATCAGTTGACTTTATGGTGCTGGTCATTTGACACTGAATTAGTGAATATATGTTTGTGGTTTTGTATCTTCTGGCGATGAAGATTTTGGCTGTCACACTGAGTACATCACTTGCAAAACGGGTTTGATCCGATGTGACAAGTGTTCACAGCCTTTCACGTGGATTTCTAAAGCTGTCAAACTGACACCTTCAGAAGTTTGTTCCAGTCTGTGTGTCACCAGCCTTGCAGTCGCGTCAGTAATGCATTAAATATTAGTTCTTAGTTTTAGCCTGCAGAGGGCAACATGGAGTCACTTCTGCTTGTATATCAGTGTGCAGGCGATGGTTTTTCTTATCAACAAACAGAATAACAATTCAACAGATAGAATTTGAACAAAAGTAATAGAAAAGCTACAGTAATTTAAAAATGTTTTAAACGTGTATATTAAAGTGAGGTTAAACATTTGCCGTGTGACTGTGGAAATGGGATCGGGAGTCTGGATTTCTATGAATTACAGGTGTCATTTACAATTCAGACTATTTACTGAACTATGAAATACCAGCTAAAAGTCTGTATGTATGTAATTGGTATTTATTCAGTTAACATTGTGCAAATTTAAAACAAATATCAAAGTGGAGCCATTGCTAGATGTATGAAATATGCAGTATAAAACATGTTCTGTACTCTTCATCATATTTATTCACACTCTCATTTTCTCCTCTCACAGCTTTTGTGTGATTCTATCCCTTTGCTTTACAGTCCGAGCAATTTGGGCAAAATGAATGAAGTTTGTACAGAATGGTGACGTGATGTTTTCAGTATGTGTTCTTGTTTACCATGTTTGGGGCTAAATCAGGATGATGATGATGATGATGGTGATGGTGATGATGATAATAATGATGATCTTTGTTTGTATAACACTCCACATAAAATCCACATTACAAAGTGCTTCAAAAAGCCAGCAAAATAAAACGGATCATAAAATCATAAGGTTTTTAAAAATCTATTTAGTGTATTAAAACCAGTTCAGTGTAGAAAGAAACAAGCAGTTCAAAGAAAATTAAAACTCAAGTAAAATCAGGAAAGGTTCTAACAGAAGAAGAGACTTACAAGAAATCAGTGACTCAGTTGACCTGATTTCCTCGGGGTACAGAGTGCAGACACTCTGTACCCTTTAGTTTTCAGCCAGGCCTCTGGAACAGATAAAAGACCTCTGCCCGAGTATCTCAAAGTACATACTAGTTTGTGCAGTACTTAGAGACAAAGCGGGGAGGGAGGCCATGAAAAGTCATAAAAGTAATCTTTAAGATCTGAAAATTAATTCTAAAACATACTAGGAGGTGAAAAGGCTGAAACAGGAGTGATGTGATCACTTGGTTCTGGTTAAAAGCCTGGCAACTGAGTTTTGTAGTCTTGGAGTCAATCAGTAGATTTTTAATAGATTAATGATTTCTCTCTGTCTCTGTGTAAAAGTTATTTCTAAGATAATAAATACATGACTGCACAAGCTTTGTGGTGTGCTGCTCAAAACTTAATAAATTAATATCAAACCAAATGCCAAGATTCATTGCAACAAGCTTGATATGATCTAATAGGGAACCAGCAGATGGCAGAATTTGTTTCACAATGTGCTGCCACCCAGTGACAAGGACTGTAGAAGTGACACAAGTCCATTCATTGATGTTGTCATGTTGGTGTTTTATTAAATGTACTCATTTTTAACATTTATTTTTCCTTTCTTTTGCTATTTTTCAGATGTTTTGAACAACAGAGTCCCAAAAATGTTGCGTCTTGCCTTCAATTAGGACAGAGGGATCAGTCCTGGGACCCGTTAGTGGATACTTTTCTAAATTACAGTCCTGCATTTGACAAGGAAGCAATGACCTTCAGTCCTTTTGGAAATACAGCAGCTTTTGTGTGCTCTGTTTAAATATAAAGGTGGATGGATTGCAACTCTGTGACATACTAAAGATATATTATGGGAACATAAATAGAAAAACTGCCAATTCTGCTCTATGGAGAATGGATTGGACATTCTATCAAATCTCATTATAAAGTATTTCTAAAGGTTCTGGAATAAAGCTCAAATTATTGTTTCTGTAAAGAGCGTTAGTCTTTTTTCCTCAACCAGAACTAATGGAGAAATAAAACCCTGTTCATCGTAGATCAGAAGAAAGTTATAACATTGTATAAAGTGACAGACTCTCAGCCTCCCATACCCAAACATGAGTGTTTCGGAGCCTAGTGAGATCTTCTCTGTGGGGGGGAAGAGCGGGTCTAGCATGACACTTCCTCTCCACAGTGCAGGAGACCACAACGGGAATGCTTTCCCAATTTCCTCTTCGTCATCCTCCTCTTCCTCCTCCTGTCTGGGGGAGTTGTCTCCTGAGTCATTGCGGAGTCTGAGCAGCCTCAGCGGTGGCCGGACTGACAGCCCGCTGGACTATGACATGCTTGAGGTCACCCTGACGACGACAGTGATGACCAAAACAGACAAAATGACAGAGGTTGTCATTTCAAAATGGTCACCAGAGGAGGAAAGCAAACAAGATGACAATGATGACGATGTCTCAGTGGGAATGATGCAAACAGCGGCCGAGCTGTCAGAATCCAACGACAACTCAACGGCAACGTCTGTTTACCTGGACGCCAACAGCAGCGAATACCACCAAGACTCCTGGAACGACAACCTGACACTGGCCTTGTCCTTGACGACACATGGTGGTGGTCATGGTAATAATGATGAGCTCAGCAGTAGAAGCAGTAATGGGAAAAGACATGGCTCCTCAACACCTGACTCGGATGCAACAGAAATCCCTGAAGATGACGATGAAGAGGAAGCTTTGTTTCTGTCAGTGTGCTCTGATGTGGATGTGCAAAGGAGAACCAGCGTAACCCTCACAAGCTCAACCAGCGAGTCCAGCGGAGGCCTGTTGAACCCAAGTGACTCTACTCCACCATCTGACTTTCAGACAGAGGGGTTGGTAGCTGTGAGCGTAGCCAATGAAAAGAGTTCAGAGCAGGTGTTAGAAGGGGCCGAGGTTACCTGTCCTCTGGATTCACCTGGGGAAGGTCAGACAGAGCCTTCTGCTTCTGAGGACCTTAGCGAACCCACCCAGATATCATCTTCTACTCCTTCTTCTACCAATCCAGTTCAAGATGCTAAAGAAGTCACAGTTTCTCTGCCTGAGGAAGCTGAAAGATATGAAGTGAACTCCAAACCCACCCAGTCCAATACCAGTCAGCCAGCCAGAGCAGCAAAAACCAAACCAGCCACTGTGACTTCAACTGCCCCCAAGACTGCTGCCTCCACAGCCGTCAAAACCTCCAGTTTTGAGGCAAAGAGATTTTCCAAAGTCGACCTAAAGAATGTCAAGGCTAAAGTTGGGTCTCGTTCCACCCCGTCCCCACCAAAACCTCAAGGCCAGGTAATGTACTATCACTGAACAGCTTACATGTATCAAACATTGTACAGTTGTCTTTACTGCAACATTTGTAATTCTAAGCCTCTCTCTTCTTCTCAGCAGAACAAATCTGCTCCAGCTAATGGAAAGAAAGCTGTTCCTAGGAAGGAAGAAGTACAGGCTAACGATGGGGTTAAAAGACAAAGGTTATCTCCAATGAAAGTGGCTGTGCTGAGACCCATCAAAGGAAGGAACTGTAACCTCAAAACTAGCCACAAAACGGCAGCCAATGACTCTGCTCGGCTAGAGAAGAAGACTGCAGCCGTCACTCGAATGCGTTCGACCTCCACCAGCTCACTGGGCTCCGAGGTGGCTGAGGAAGGACGCCAGGACACACCCACGAAGGTTGTCCAGGAGGTGTCTGATACTGTGGAAACTAAACATCCAAGTGGAGCTGCTGGTGAAGAGCCTGTGGAGGATCAAAGGGATGGTACTGGAGAGGCCTTATTGACAGAGCCAGCTGTGGAGAAACCAAGGAACCATAGCCGGGTGAGTACTATGATCCTGATCTGAGTATATTTAAAGCTCCTCTGCTTTAGGCTTGCGTCTTAAGTCACAGATGACATATGAAAAATTATGTCATTTCGCATTCAAATGCCAACAAAAACCCGGAAACTGATCTGACTTGAGACGTAGGTTATGCAACATAGCCATTATGAAATAGACAAAGTGTTGCCATCAGCTATAACATATCATTGACAATTGAACCTTGTAGTTTACTGTGTGTGGGGAGGTCATTGGGTTTATTGGGTCTGTTAGGTATGTATAATTGCACACACAAATATTCTCCAGCATGATTATTATTTTAACATGAGCTCAAGTTGTTACAAATATCTGAGTTCTGGTTTTGCAGCTACCTGGAAGTTAGATGGAATGTGCTGAAGGCGCCTACCATGCAGCTAAACATTGTCATTAACATTTGCAGGTCAGAGGTAGGTAGGATGCTATAATCATGTAAATTATATTTTTTAGCCTGAAAAATAAATAAATAATAATGGTCTGATGCAAATCGACTTCTTTTATTATTCAAATGGCAGTGAGCTTTAGTGATGCCCTCAGCAGTGGTGTTGTTGTTGTTGTTGTTGTTGTTGTTGTTGTTGTTTACATTTGCATTCATGGGAGACAAAGTCAGAGTGATTTTAAAAAGAGTGCAGAGTGTTTTTAAATGAGGGAGTGGTGGGTGTACAGTATGTGTGCTCTTTCTTTGGTATGTGTTTTTAAAAGATTGAGCGAGACAGTGACAGGTTTAAAACCTGCCCTAGCATATACTCTCATAGGCAGCCTCGGGGGTCTAAGCACAGGGTGTGTTTAAAACACGTCAGCTGTGCTACACACACACACACACACACACACACACAGAAACCTGTACATGTACATTACAGACATATATGTGCCAAAACTGCATGGAAATGAGATGATTTCTGTGTATTGACCTTTATTCTGAAAGGTTGTGATTAAGGTCAGACAATGACGTTTTAAAGAAGTTAGGATCAAGAAAACCAATTTATGATGATATGACCGTCACAGTGACAGTGGCTCAGTATATGATGTTGCATGTGTTTAGATGTCAATGTGGCGGCCAACTTAAACTAAACCATTCATTTTATTGATATTCAAAATATAGTTCTACATCTAGGCATAAACCTTCACTCTCAACCCTGGATCATTTAATATCACCAAACATCAGTGGAGCTGCCAGCCAGCATGTCAGCACATGATTTAGTGTATTGGTATGCTTCAATAATCCGTGGACTCAGCCTCTTGGCTCAGCTGAAAGGTCGAGGAAGCTATAAACTACAAGAACACTCTGAAGCATTTCATCTCTACCAATAAGCTTTATGTTTGCTGCTCTGCGATTTGTGGGTTAGGAGGTGAAGGTGACACCTCACACATCAGGGATTTTATCAGCAAATGTCTTCATCTTTGCAGTTTCCCAAGCCGACGGATGATTGGACTCGTGAATAATGTGTCGAGAGAATGTGTAGAAATGGATCCGTGTTCTCCGTGTGTAGTACAAGAAATCTGACAGAAACAACATTTTTTCCTCACTTCCCCCAAAGACCCTGAACTGCTCTGTTAGCACAAATAGCTGAGCAATGACAACTGAGAACAGCTTCTATAAGTTGAGCCTTTCCTCTTGAAAAGACAGAGACAGACGCCAGACCCTCGTCCACAAACTCACTCCATGTGTGCCGGTGTTTATAGAGTCGGGGGGGGGGGGGGTGAGAAGAGAGAAAAAAATTGGCCTGGTCAGAGCCTGGATTCTCATGGGGAATGTACAACACAATAGCAACTTTTTTTTTCTTCTTTTTTTTTTTTACCCCTCTTGTGGTTGCAGCACACTCCCAATTTTCCCTCCTCCCCCTCTTTCCTTCTCTCTCTCTTTTTCTCCTCCCCCTCTATCTCAACACACTCTCCCTCACTCCTCCCCTCTGCTCCTTCGCTGCCTCCCTTGCTTCCCTCTGTCCACATTTCTGACTCCGAGCGGGGAATGGCTAACACCATGGTCTCGGTGCGCAGCTCCGAGCTGGGGCCCCTCGGCTGGGACTCCGTCACTAAACGTCAGCTCTTCCTACAGAAAGTCTCCTCCAAGCTGGGGCCCAATGCCAGGCAACAGGCGAGAGGCACCAGAGCGGATAGGGGGCCCTCGGAACCGGCTCCACCTCCAGGCACAGGGACCGGACCTCCAGGACAGGGGAGCGCTGGGCCAAGGCAAGCCCAGACTGATGTCTCCAAGCTGGGAGAGGGTGGACAAAGTGCCGGGGGTGGATCTCCAATGAGAGCGAGACTGAGCTTCAGTCAGAGTCAGGGTGAGTCAACATTGTGTGTCTTTATGTAGAAAGACACACACACACAAACACACACACACAAGCTATTTCAGCACGCACACATTTACCTCATGAAAATTAAAACGTAAACACACAACGGCACACTGCACGTGCACCACACGGCAAGACACTTCTCAACTTCTCAACTTCTCAGCGTGAAGACTTTCTCTCTCTGTCTTCCAGGCATGCCGACTCATGTGTCAGTCAGTGTGTGTGTGTGTGTGTGTGTGTGTGTGTGTGTGTGTGTGTGTGTGTGTGATGGAAGAAAACCTCTGGTTCGTGTCTGCAGCAGACTCAGGAAATGAGCAGGCTGACACTGCAGGGCTGGGAGTTAAAATGCCTTCCACATACCACTACACACCACACACACACACCACACATCCAGTGTTTTGGCAGGCCCTAACACACACCGTTGTGCCATTTCCACACTTAGTCACATACAAGTGAGCAAGTTGCTGATGGACAGGCATGTTCTGTTAATGTCTACTGTAAGTGTGTATGTGTGTGTATGTGTGTGTGTTGCCTCCTGCTCAAATGCATTACAACTGCAGTGTTGCATAAGACCAGAACTCTGCCTTTAAATCTTTATCTTTAATCTGTGTCTGTATTTATACTACAGTTCACCAGCTATAACTGGACACTTAGACTGTGTGTGTGTGTGTTTGTGTGCACATACTAATTGCACCCTCGACTTCCCTGTTTGTCTTCAGAGGAAGTTAAAGAACACATGGGTAACATTTTTCTCGTTCATTCCCCCCCCCCTCCTCCTTTTTCTCCGTCATTCTCTTTTTGTTGTTTTTCTCCTCTTTTTCTCTCTCTCTTTTTTTTTTTACTGCAGGGTATTTCAAGCTGCTGTTTCCTGTCTGCCACTTTATGTGTGTGTGTGTGTACCAACAAAGGGATTTGTGTTGAACGGTGAAATGGAGAGGACTGTTGGCGTCATGTCAGTCACATCCTGATATTGTTGCATTCACTGTGTGTGTGTGTGCAAACATGTATTGTCTATGCTGCTGGTGATGAGACGCTGTTGAAACACTCAACTTAAACACGGTGTCCCATGTCTGGTGTCCAGTAGCTTGTAATTCCACTCTTCTCTGTTTGTGTGTGTGTGTATGTGTGTGTGTGTGTGTGTGTGTGTGTGTCTGTGGCTTTGTAACTTGACCCTTGTTTTTCATAATCACTGAGCTGCAGTGTGTCATTTACATAGCGGAAAATGCTTATGTGCATATTGTGTGTTTGTTTGTGGGTGAATGTATTTGTGTGTGTGTGTGTGTGTGTGTGTGTGTGTGTGTGTATGTGTGTAAAAAACAGACAGATCTTTTCTCCTCATAAAGGTCACATTCTGATGGACAAAAGCTTGTCTGTCCTCTTTGCTGATACGCAGGAACAAACGGATGCCTCTCGACCTCAGTCTAAGACCTGCCATCAATGGGTCCTTTTGAGCGCGTGGGCCATTCTGAATTTAGTACTGACCAGATGATTTACAAATCTTTTTCACATTTTCAGGTTTAATCTCTTTATAGTTAAATCTCCTCGTAAGATGGAAAGAAAGTCTCCCAAAAAATGACAGCAATCTGAGCAGCCCACATCATGCAT
Source organism: Scomber japonicus (assembly GCF_027409825.1). Lineage (NCBI taxonomy): Eukaryota > Metazoa > Chordata > Actinopteri > Scombriformes > Scombridae > Scomber > Scomber japonicus. The sequence goes on along the minus strand of NC_070579.1, from coordinate 37,099,043 downwards.
GGAGGGGTCGGTTTGGGGTCAGGTCTCACTTTAGAGCTACGGCCCCCTCCAGTACGGCAGATTATCTCCTCGGTTTACTTATCTGTGAAGGGATGAGATACAGATTGCGACGCTCTGCAGTAAACAGGTTAGTGTTTAGCTGTCACCCTGCTCCTGCTCACACTGCTGATTCATGCTTTCACTCTTAACCCTCCTGTTGTCCTTGAGTCAAGGAAGGAAGGAAGGAAGGAAGGAAGGAAAGGAGGGAGGAAGGAAGGGATGAAAGGAAAGAAGGGAGGGAGGAAGGAAGGGATGAAAGGAAAGAAGGAAGGAAGTAAGGTAGGGGGGAGGAAAGAAGGAAGGAAGGAAGGAAGGGAGGAAGGAAGGGAGGGATGAAAGAGAGAGGAAGGAAAGAAGGGAGGGATGAAAGAGAGAGGAAGGAAAGAAGGAAGGGATGAAAGAGAGAGGAAGGAAAGAAGGAAGGGATGGATGAAAGAGAGAGGAAGGAAAGAAGGAAGGGATGAAAGAGAGAGGAAGGAAAGAAGGAAGGGATGAAAGAGAGAGGAAGGAAAGAAAGAGAGAAGGAGGAAGGACAGAAGGAAGGAAGGAAGGGAGGAAAGAAGGAGGGAGGGAGGAAGGAAGGAAAGGATGAAAGGAAAGAAAGAAGGAAGGGAGGAAAGAAGGAGGGAGGGAGGAAGGAAGGAAAGGATGAAAGGAAAGAAAGAAGGAGGGAGGGAGGGAGAAAGGAAAAGAGGAAGGGAGGGGGGAAGAAAGAAAGAGAGAAGGAGGGAAGAGAAGAAAAGGGGATGGAGGAAGGAAAGAAGGAAGGAGGAAGGAAGGAAGGAAGGAAGGAAGGGAGGAAAGCAGGAACAGTCAAAACAGACGGGTCACAGCAGTGAAGTGTTGAGTGACAGCACTAGCCATGTTGCACATTACACTGTCATTGTAGGTAGCGGGGGGGCTGATATCCTCAGAGCAGGAGATCAATAGATTGAGGCAGTTTGTCCCACTAATGATCATACCAAGTGTTAGACCTGTCACCATAACTACTTTTGTTGGACGATATATTGTCTCATAAATAATCGTGATAAACAATATTATTGTCATTTGAAAATTATTTTATAGACTTATTTACCTTTTTTAATTCTTCTGCAGTTTCCACTCAGGACGTACACAGTGAGGAATGGAGGACACTACTTGTTTAGCCAATGTGACATGAATAGCCTCATAGCTGCTAATGTGAAGTGTGGCAATACTAAGTTCAAAAAAATGATCAAAGTCATGTCGATGTATCATATGATGATGCTGATAATTACGATATTGCACGATAAGTCGATAATTATTGAGACAGGCCTACCAAATATTATGATCCACAAACAGAATAGAGTGAATGAGTGCAGCCTTTTCTGAATATGATCAAATAATTGATAACTTGGCTTTTGAAATGCTGAATGAAATCAGCATCGCACTGAATATTAAGCTCCCTTTTTTTGTATTCATGTGGATGTTCCATTAATGCGTTTGAGCTGCTTGAATAATCACAGTCTTGTTATTGTGTTCATGTGCCTGACGGCTCCGACCGCTGACATTTGAGAACCAGCTGTTGAGAAGCATTTACGAGCTCCGCTTGTCGGAAAAATAAACTCAGAAGACAAACAATAAGCATACAGCGCTGTTGTGAAATAGTCACTTTCTTGCATTCTAAGTGTCGGTCAGCTGCCTGATTCTTTAAACTCAGGTGCTGGTTTAGAGTTTATGGTTTAAAATGAGGTTAAAGTCAGGGCCGGCAGAAGGAATGCAGGCACTTAAAGGTCCTGAATAGCATCGACAAGCAGTTGTCTTTTTTTTTTTTTATAATGCGTACATGTGTGTCTTTGTGTATCAACAGTAAGCACGAGGCACATCCATAGCGAGCCAGCTCTTACCAAACATTGATTTCTTAGGTAACACAATCCAGCTGTTTTCCTCTGGCCGGCGTTTTCAATCCGAACTGAAACCAAACGGAGCCAGATGTTTCCATGTTCCTGCTGGCTTCGAGTCGCAGTACAACTTTTACTGCTGCTCTACCTTCATCAACAGAGACTCTCTCTGTGTCTGTGTGTGTGTGTGTATGTGTGTGTGTGTGTGTGTGTGTGTGTGTGTGTGTGTGTGTGTGTGTGTGTGTTAATGTGAGGTAATGTAATTGTGGTGAACACATGTAAACCCTTTCCCCTTCTCTTTATAACAACCCAATCGTCTTTTTTTTCTTTTTTCTTTTTTACCACAATTCTTTGTGAGCCTTTCTGTGTCTCTTTTTTTTCTCCTTTTGCCAGAATAGATCAACGTTTGAGAGAAAATCTGTGAAGTTTTGAATGAAACTTTAATGATCTGTGTTGATGAATGAGGTTGTCACAGTGCAGCAAGAAAAAAAAGGATAGAAATAGTAGAAAAAATTAAAGCAATAAGCAGTATGAATTCATGAATGAATAAGTCTGCTTATATGTGTGATTTTAGAGTCCAAAAAGAAGGAGGATAACTTATTGTATATCCCAACTTATACATTGTAGTCATCACGTCAGCTTTGAGAATAGACATGGAGTCACTACATATCTAATATTAGACAAGATGCATTCTCATGCTTCAGATAGAGCTGTGATTTAGGGTGCTGTCACTGCAGACGACCGGCTCAGTCCTGTTCCTATGTGAATATATTTAGTCGTCAAACTGTAACGCGTCACAGTGTCTGCTTATCCCAGAATACCGACTGATTCCTGAATGAAATTTTAAATACGCTGATTGTACAGCTTGTTTTTACTTAAAGCAATGGTTCAGCGTAATTTCGACCTAGCATCATATGCACCATGAGGTCTATCTAAACACCACCTCAGCCGTTTATTTTCATTTGGTCGCAAAATAATGGCGGTAGAGCCATCAGCTGAATGTCTTAGTACAGGCACTAACGGGACCACCAGTGTATCTGGTAAATGACCCCACTAATAATGCCTGGATTGTTATCAAACTTCTACAGTAGTACAAATAGGGTCTTTACTCATAAATCCATGCATTGAAAAGTTTGTAAGTACACCAGGAGTTTATTAAAATAAACACTTACCTGATGGCTTTTACTCTGCTGCTACTGCTAGAGCTGGAAACATCGTCAAGATATCACGCGATCACGCACAGATCTCTAGATGTGCTGTGTGGGTGTCTCGCGAGACCACACGGTATTTCAGTGATCGCGTGATATTTCAACGATGTTTACAGCTTTAGCAGTAAGTTGTAGAAGTTTGATAACAATCCAGACATTATTAGTGGGGTCATTTACCAGATACACTGGTGGTCCTGTTAGTGCCTGTACTAAGACATTCAGCTGATGGCTCTACCTCCACTATTTTGCGACCAAATGAAAAAAAAGGGCTGAGGCGCTGATTAGATAGACCTCATTGTGCATATTACGCTAGGTCGAAATTACGCCGAACCATCGCTTTATGCCAGACAGACACACATCAGAGGTATAGCAGGTTGTGGATCTGCATGACGGACGCATGAAATCATTTAGTGTGTTCTCATCAGTTAAAAGTGAAGTAGAGATCTCCATTTATTCAACACAGTTTTGTTCTTCTCCTTTTTGTTGAAGTCCTTTTTGTTCTTACCTCACCCACTCAAACCTGCTGGCTCATTCACTTGCGCACACACACACACACACACACACACAATGCCTCACTCTCTCTCTCTCACTTTCTAGCATCTCATGTCCCTGGTTCGGTGTGAAGAGGAAGGCATCATAGCTCTCAGAGGGGGGAACTCACTCTCCTTTTTTGCTCTTAGGAAAGAATGTGTGATTCAGTCCACAAAAATGATGAGAGTTTGAGACGACGTGTTTTACATTTCCATAACCATACAGCTCTCTGGGTACCAACAAAAGAGCCATTCAGTACAGGATGGAAAATGAGCGTTTTGTTGGTCTCTTAAGTGTTTTATTATAGGTTGTTGAAAATGTAGGACGGTTTACTTCTGTGTGTACACATTAAACTAATGTACACAAAGCTTTAACTGCACAGGAGACTTACTTATTTAAATGTACCTGCCATGAAACAATCAGAAAATAGCCACTGCTGCTTTCTCTCTCTCTTTCTCTTTTTTCCGCTGCATAAAAAGCAGTTTTGTTTTTTTTGACACTCTAAAACAAAACAAGTCAGTAACACACACACACACACACACACACACACACACACACACACACACACACACAAGCTGGCATCATATTCTGTCTTTCAACTGTAGCTTGAAGTTCAGGTGTGTTATGTGCTTAAAGTTAAGTGACGAGGTCAGTGTTTTGGATCAAATGTGAATTGCCAGAGGTGTGTGTGTGTGTGTGCGTGCGTGTGTGTGCGTGTGTGTGTGTGCGTGCGTGTGCGTGCGTGTGTGTGCGTGCGTGTGCGCGTGCGCGTGCGTGTGTTGAGCCTGTAATGATTTATAACACCAATTCATGCTTTTCGTTCTCTCTCTCTCTCAGGTATCCCCAAACCTCGCACCGCCGCAGAGCGAGCATCTGCATTGGCTTCCTTGGGCCTCGCAGCATCCAACGCCAAATCAGCAGCCAATCAGCAGCCACCGTCCGGGTCTGTCGGACGACCTGCTGCACCCGCTACATCAAAGCTTCCTGTGAAAGGATTACCAACCAGCCTCAGCTCCTCGTCTCTGGGAAGCAACGAGAACAATGGAGCCACGAGCAAAGGTGAGGTGATGGGGTGTGTGTGTGTGTGTGTTCAGATGAGCTTTGTTCCTCTCACACACACACACACACACACACATACACTGAATCCCCAGAGATGGTTTTCTTTGGTGTGGTTTCCCTCTCAGTGGTGACTTCACTTCCTTCTCTTTCCACTGACAGTTTGAGTTTCTCACACACACGCACACACACATGCACACGCACACGCACACACACACACACACACACACGCACACACCCAAGGACATTACATGGAATTTGCACTCAGGAGCTGGCAGGTTGAAGTCCATTTAATGTCCAGGTGATTCAGACATTTGCATTCTCACCGCACACAGCTGAAAGGGACTTTATACACACGCACACACACACACACACACACACACACACATTCATATCCAGTATATAAAATCAGCAGCTAAAAGTGTACTGACACTCTTGTACAAACAGGCTGTTAGAGTGAAATATATGATCAGTTCCTGCCTCACTGATCACGCCTCCATCACCGCTGCTCGCCCCAGGGATTCTGTGTGTTTGCGTGTGTGTAAGACAGAGAGTGTGTGTGTATCTTAAGTGCACAGTCATATCCCCTCTTCCTTTTGTGGAGGTCAAGGAGCACATCTGGTTAGGATTCAGAGCACAGACGGTGTGTGAATGTGTGTGTGTGTGTGTGTGTGATCCACACCCAGGACATAGATGGAGCCTTTTTTGGAGTTTTTTTTTTTTTTAATCTAGTGAACAGTTTGTTTTCTTGTACTTGTACACATGATTAAATTAGGATATAGTTAAGATAAATAATTGTACATCACAGGCTTGGTGTGTGCGTGTGTCTATTGTCATCCATTGACATTCTTTCAAGAACAAATCTACCTTACACTAACTGTTAACAAAACACTGTATCTCTGTAATGTACTCTATATTCCTGGACTCTTTTTATTGTTTAGTATATTGTGTTTATGCTGAAGATAAAGGCTGAATGTAGACTGTGTTTGGCAAGTTACTGTGTCCAGCAGCTGCAGAAAAGTTCACATCAGTTTTTAGACTTAGTTTCCAGATTCAACACTTTTCAATGATGTTCAACTGTAACTTTATTGTTCCCAAAGTGGATATTTGTCTTAAACAGATAGACATAATAAAATCCATGAAACATCTTTATGAAAATCTGCAGAACAAACCACACAAAACAATGCACATCCACCTCAACATCATCATACTCACCTATTGTATACGGACGAGCTGACTCATTATGACAGTTTGAGAGCGTGAGAGAAGAATTATTTGCCAACCTGTTGGACCTGGTCTGAGACAGCTGGAATCTTAAACTCTGCCCTGATGGAGAAAACATGTTACTTTGACTCAAGCTTTTTGTAATTGCTTTATTGTGTAAAATGTGGGACAGAGCAATGATTCAGAGAGAAATGAAGCAGGGGTACCAATGTTTCAATGGTCTACTAATTTGCAGTGTATTCTGGGTAAATTATTCACAGCTGTTTGAGTTCCAGCTACAGTTGGTTGTTCACTCCAGCAGATAAACAGTGTGAATATAAAAGCAATAAGTATATTTTAATGGAAAATAGTTGGAAAAATCCATCAATTCTCTGTTCACTCATCAGATTTTTGTACTGTTACCATGGCAACACAACGTGTTAGTTCTCTGAGAGCCTGGAGATGTTTTGGAGATGAACGTTTTAATTTAGACTTTGTATTAGTAAGACTTTAGTTTTGTGCTGCTGTCTAACTTCTATTATACAACAAAGACAAAAATAAGACTTAATGAAATCAGTGTGAATATGAAGCAAAGCAACAACACAAGTCAGAGTGAGGAGCGACTCTAGACTCTGACAAATGAATAAATGTGGCAACTTAATTAGAAGAGGCGGAAGGAGGGTGACAAAAAGTGAGTACATGTTTATGTTTCAAAAGCTTGCAATGAAGAAGTACAGAGATTTTTTTTAAAAACTGTCCCATATTTGAGTATTTCTAATATTTGATTGTATATATTTAGGATTAGATAAATGTTCCTCCTAATGCTTCTCTTCTGTGGCAGAGATCTCATAGTCTCAACCAACCCCTTATAAACTCCCACCTTCCCCACCAAAAAAAGTCTGTTACATGTGGTCAAAAGGCTCAGAAAAAAAGCTAGTAAGTAATCTAGTAACCTTGAGTTAAGATGAGTTGTCACACAGAAATATTTAACATTCTTTTTGTAGTTAAATGTAGAGAAAAGTGAGACTTCAGCTTCACAGGTTTTTCCTTTCTTCTCCTTCTCGCACATCACATCACAGTTGCTGCATCACATCACCAGGTTGTTATGGTAACCAGATCGTATTTGAGATGCCTGGTTCCCATGGTAATGTTAAGGATCTGTATTTAGTTGCGTCAGTGTAGTACACCTCCACACAGTTAGAAGGATTGTACATGTGTGTGGAAACCTGGAGTAGACCAGTATGTTAGTCATCTTAAATCCATCCACCTTTGATATAATACAGTTTGGTTGATCATTGATTAAATAGTTGATGACATTTTGATGTGATTTCACCTAGAATTTATAATTATTCTCATGGTTTTCAGTGGAAAATACAATTTGTCTATGAGTGTTCAGAAAAAAATCATGCAGCAGAAACTGAACACAGTATTTTATTTTTTGGTATGGAAATGGTCAGATGTACATAGAACATATTCACACAGCCTTTATCTGCTCCTCTGTGTCATGCAGTGCTACATGAATATTGCATGTCTGGCTCAGTTTTTATAACTGCAGAGGATACATACAAATAATGTCACAAGGCTGCCAGAGCACACAACAAGAGAACTTCCTCCTGTCTGCTGTTTGTTAGCTGAACACTGCTGAGGTCTGTGTGAAACCACTATATCCTGTGGTGTGTTTTGGTTGCATTTACACTCCATTTTTATCTGCTTCATCTAACCACATAAAATCACAAGAGGATACAGTGAGTGTGAACAGGGTGATGGACACACACACGTTTACATTTACACAGTCGTTCTTGTAGATCAACATCACACACATCCTTAAGTACACACACAGACCCAGACACACCTGGAACAGATATGATGGTGGTCCAAAAATCTCTGATTAACATCACAGATGTCTGGAGTCATTTCCTCAGACAAATGAGTTGTTGACAACTTTAAGTCTCCCAGCTCAATACCCTGCCCCCAACAACACACACACACACACACACACACACACACACACATCTGATAAAACCCCCATGCTTTCATTTCTATAGTCTCGCCTTGGTACAAATGGGGCAAAACTGCCTCAGATAAGTTTATGCTGGGCAGCCATTAAGGGGCTTCAACCCCCTAATCTTATCTCTACATAATGACAGAAATTCCCTGTGGGGGCTTAATGTTTATGTCTAACACTGAGCTTTTTGTTAGTACTGTAATATAAAGGAAAGATTTGTTCATGATTAAAGTCTGGTGTTGAACTTGCTAAATGTTGTTTCCTCTGTTACAAAAAAAAGAAAAAAAGCTTCCACTTAACAGTTTCACTCAACAATTCATATAAATCATTAGTATTTAAATAACTCCTGCTTCTTCTCTCTTTCAGCCCCTCTATCATCTCCTGGAGCTCCAGTACCAACAGGGACCAAGCTAGATGAGCGGCCCAGCAGAAGCACTCTTCCTGTGGGCAGCCAGTGCGTGGCAAAACTCACCAGCTCAAGCAGCACAGCCGGCCCCTGCACCAGTGCTCCCAGTGCTCCCAGTGACACACTTAGTGCTAATACTGCTGCTCCAAAGCCTCCTGCAATGCGGAGCAGAGCTCTGTCGTTGCAAGCCAGGACCACAACTACAGGTGAGCGTGTGATTGTTTTTACATGTTCAGCCAAAGTTTTGATGTCAGAACTGTTCATTTATTTCTTATTTGGGACCAGAGAAGGAGGCTGTTCCGTGTCCATTACATGACACTGTATACGCTGTACTTAGTTGTGTAGTGCGCAAATTTCAACAGATTAGTGTGACAGCTGTCATTGCGCACTTACCGGAAATGGCTATTAGCTCATTAGCAGGTTAGCGTTAGTAAGCTAGCATTAGCAAGCACGTTACACGACATTTGAGACACAGCGTATGTTTTTCAGTTAGCTTATCGTGGTAAGAACATGTAAGTGAGATGAAACATTGAGAAAAGTGCTGCTCTGTTTCAACATGAAATTGTCAGTACAGTGTACACTCGGTACTTATGTAGTGCGCAAATTTCGTCAGGTTAGTGTTGTCCCTCAACTCTCAAACCCTTCTGTTGCCCACTACCGGAAATGGCAATTAGCTAGCATCCATAAGCTAGCGTTAAACGTACCCCTTTTCTGCACTGTAAATAGTTTATTTTAAGAAAAATAAGCTAACGTTAGCAAGTTAGCGTTATATGTGATTTGAGACAGTGTATGTCTTTCAGTGAGCTTATCACTGTAAGAAAATGTAAGCGAGAGGGACCAGTAAGGAAAGTGCTGCCCTCTCTGTCAATGTGTAACTGACAATAGGATTTACTTATGGCACTTTTAGTACCTGCTCTGCTGAGGTTTCAAGCGAGCCGAGCCGATACTATATGTGACGTCAACAGACTGCTGTCCACTGATTGGTCAGAAGAGTTGTCGCTGGAAGAGTCATGAGCCGTCCCACACAAGAATCAAACCCGACATTTTTAAATACCAGCAACAGCGAAACAGCCATATGGCTCAGTGTTGTTGCTTTGTGTGTGACAGAAAGCCACATACAGCAGCAAGTACACCACTGCCTCCATGTCCTCCATTGTTTATGTGTTTGTATAAAACGAAGTCACAGCAGTTTCGCCGAGCCGTGCTATGACGACCCCACCCACGTTGAGTAGGCGAGTCGCGTCATGCTGGAACTGTGTAGTGGAAAAGCGCCATTATTGTCATTCACAGCAACGTTGCTAATTCGGCAAGCTTGCGACACCAGGCAAAGTCGAGCTAATGAACAAGAAAGCAAGAGAAGTGGAAAAAGAAAAGCTCTTTGTTTAGCAGAATAAAATCATCAACAAGACAAGTTAATGAACAACTAAACCTAAGTTGTAAGGGTTTTGTAGGATGGATCCAGTGTAGAGGCATATTTCTGAAGAACATGTAAATTAAAACCCATTTAAACTTTTTTTGCTGTATTTTTAATGGATATAGTGACTTTAAAAAAAAAGATTTGTTTTTAGGTAGTTCATTCTTCCTTTTTCTACATTTTTGTTTTGTTCCAAAGGTAATAAAGTATTTATTTAATGCTTCATCTAGTTGTTTGAGTAACAGGGAAGACTTTACAGCTGGATACTATTCAAAAGTGTTAGTCTGAGAAAGAGAATAGAACTGTTAAAGGTACAAAGGTCTCTGCAACTTCTCTCCTAACTACAATAAGTATGAGTCAGCAGGTTAAAGCTTTGTAACACACACTACTTCAATCCCATTTCTACTCACAGGAGGAGAGAAACAACAAAACTAATAGACAAACAATAGGTCTATCCCGTCTGGGTCAGCGACTGGATAATATATGTGATCCTATTAGACCGGGAACAGGAGGAACTGAGAGGGAGAGAGAGAAATTATAACTCCAGCTGAGCAGTTAGCTGTTCAACATTTAGAGAGTGATGAGTGAAGGAGAACAAACAGAGGAAGAAGAAGATAGAACAGTCATAATCTGGCTTCTATCATAGTTTTTCCACAATTCCAACTGCATTAAGTTCAACCGGAAAGTTCTAGCATCAGCATCTGGCCTGCGAGCGAAACACAAGTGTCCACCATGGGCTTTGACTTCTTCTGTGTCTACTCCACAGGTTTAAAAGCCCCGTCAGTCACCAGCCACATCACAGCCAAGACAGCCGCCGCCAATCAAACGGCAGCAAAGACGCCTTCCACTGCCAATCAGGGGCCGACGAAGCAGGTGGCATCCCAGTATCCCCTGCAACGATGTGGCTCAGCGAGACTCAGTCGACTGAACGGCTCAGGTGAGGAAGTGTGTGAGGCTGTGTGTGTGTGTGGCAGTAGCTACAAGGGCAAACATGATGTGCAGCATAAACAGTGTTGAACTAAGGTCACCAGTTAGCAGTTAACTTATTTTTTCTGTTATTCTGAGGGTATTTTTATAGAACAGCACTGCGTTCTGTGCCAAATTTTAACATGTGGCTGCCCTCTGTTTATTTGGCACTAGCACCAGCTTTGGCTGTGACCTTATACAAGGGTTGAAATGATATTCCTCTTTTGATGCCAATAGTGTTTTAGATTGTTACCCTTGGTAGGCAATAGATTGTCTGGCTTAATCATTTCTTTAAACTAAGGCTACAAATCTAAAACCTTCTGAGGCATGTTAAACCAGGGGCTGAATCAAATCTGTGTGTCATTGGAAACACTTCTGGTTAAGGGCTTCTCAAAAATGACCTTTTCACCTTCTGTAATTAATCTGCCTTTTTAAAGCAAATATTGTAACATTCTTCTTTGTTCTAGTTTCACATGAAGCTCACATGGAAAAAAACCCTTGACATGCAAGTGCTGTTCAAGAAGCTTCAGTTTCATTATGGAGCTTTTCTAATTTGGTAGCAACCATATTTATGTATTTGACAAGCCTGGTGTGGCAGTCACTATCTTTGCAATTCCAACTTTTTACCACCTTTTGATCTGAGTTGTGTATGTTTCAGTTTGAATGAGTACAACTTTTTTCTTTTTTTTTTTTTTTTTAAGTGACATGAGATGTTATTAATCCCTAAGCACCCTACTGGATGTTTACTGCGCTGCACACACAAACACACATTGGGACTGACTACAGCTCACACCCTGGAAGCTTATACAAACATAATTAGGGCCCGAGCGCTGACCAGCGCGAAGCCCTATTGGTTTTGCCATGATTATTCTCTTTCTTTTTATTAGGGCCCGAGCGCTGACCAGCGCGAAGCCCTATTGTTTTTGCCATGATTATTAGGGCCCGAGCGCTGACCAGCGCGAAGCCCTATTGTTTTTGCCATGATTATTATTCTTCTTCTTTTTCTCTCACAACGACGGCCTTTTTGCCCCCCTGAACGTGCCGCAAAAGTCACCAAAGTTTGCACGCAAGCCAGACCCGGCGAAAATTTCGATATTTTATGGTCTGCACAAATGGGCGTGTCAAAATGGCTCTCTAGCGCCCCCTACAAAATCAATAAAAGCGAGCCCCTCGTGACAGATTGACATAGAGAAACGAAACTTGGTACACATGTTCATCATGTTAAGACGCACCAAAAAGTCTCTTGGACACATACCCTAACACCAACAGGAAGTCGGCCATTTTGAATCAAAATATTGATTTTAATGCAAATTGTGGCATCATATTTGAACGCACTACTCCTAGAGATTTCATACCATCCACTTCAAATTCACACAGAGTCATCTTGAGACATTGGAGATGAAAAGTTATCAAAAGCTTTTTCCCACGTCATTCCTGGTTGCCGTGGTGACGCGGCGAATTTCGATGCTTCGCCATGAAATTTCAAACCCTCATAACTTGACTCCACATGGTCTGAGCTTTTACAAATTTAATATGCTTGTTCAGCGTCCTGGTCTGAACACATGTACAGTCTCATATTTAGTGACAGTCATAGCGCCACCTACTGGCAACAGGAAGTCACTTGCGTCATTTGTTCATTAATTACTCCCATAATCTTAAGTATTTCCACCTGAAATTGACTCAGCTGAGACATAAGACCTTGGTGATGCTACATTCTGCAACTCGTGACGCATCATCAAATACCGTTGCCATGACAACACATTCAACGCCATGAAAATACGATTACAGTTTTCAGAGGCAAAGGATGCCTCCACGGTAACGAAACTCAACACACACGTCTGGAGTGGGTTCATTTCACATCCTATATACTTCAATGGGATGGGCGTGGCTACACGGCTCAATAGCGCCCCCTTGAATATTTCAAAATTGCACCTCAGCCTTCCCGATAGACACAGAAGAATGAAACTCGGTAGGTTTATGTATCATCTCCAGACGCACAAAAACGCCATTTGGACCCATACCCTAAGTCCAACAGGAAGTCGGCCATCTTGGGAAAAATGCTATATTTTGGTGATTTTTTTGGTCATTTCCAGGCCTCATATTTGAACGCACTAGTCCTACAGATTCCATCCCATCCACTTCAAATTCACACAGAGTCATCTTGAGACATTGGAGATGACAACTTATCAAAAGCTTTTTCGCTGGTCATTCCTGGTTGCCGTGGTGACGCGGCGAATTTCGATGCTTCGCCATGAAATTTCAAACCCTCATAACTTGACTCCACATGGTCTCAGCTTTTCCAAATTTAATATGCTTGTTCAGCGTCCTGATCTGAACACATGTACAGTCTCATATTTAGTGACAGTCATAGCGCCCCCTACTGGCAACAGGAAGTCACTTGCGTCATTTGTTCATTAATTATTCCCATAATCTTAAGTATTTCCACCTGAAATTGACTCAGCTGAGACATGAGACCTTGGTGATGCTACATTCTGCAACTCATGACCCATCATCAAATACCGTTGCCATGACAACACATTCAACGCCATGAAAATACGATTACAGTTTTCAGGGGCAAAGGATGCCTCCACGGTAACGAAACTCAACACACACGTCTGGAGTCGGGTCATTTAACATCCTATATACTTCAATGGGATGGGAGTGACTAAACGGCTCAATAGCGCCCCCTTGAATATTTCAAAATCGAACCTCAGCCTTCCCGATTGACGTAGAAGAATGAAACTCGGTAGGTTTATGTATCATCTCCAGACGCACAAAAACGCCATTTGGACCCATACCCTAAGTCCAACAGGAAGTCGGCCATCTTGGGAAAAATGCTCAATTTTGGTGCATTTTTTGGTCATTTCCAGGCCTCATATTTGAACGCACTAGTCCTAGGGATTCCATCCCATCCTCTTCAAATTCACACAGAATCATCTTGAGACATTGGAGATGAAAAGTTATCAAAAGCTTTTTTATGACTTCTTCCTGTTGGGCGTGGCTGTGCAAACAATTTCGATGCTTCGCCATGAAGCAGGAAGTCTTTATAACTCCTACAGACATGGTCCTGTCTACACCAAATTGATCACGCATGTAGAGGGTCCCGCCCTGAACACATCTATGCATCAATACTGCGTCAAATACACAGCGCCACCTACTGGACACAGGAAGTCAGCCTCATATGACAAACATTATCCGATTTACATGAAATTTACAGGATGTGTTCTCCACAGCACACACTGCAACATGACATGTAATTGGTGGGTGATCTCTAGCGCCACCTAGTGGACACATGCAATGTGACTTAGCCCCATCACACAACATTCATTACAAGCCCGGGTGCCAAGACGTCTACGTGCCCGCTGTGTCTGCCGTGTGACTGCAGCACGCACCGACATGCGAGTACGGGGCGGTGCATGGGGGCGCGAGGGCCCGTTCATCACTGCTTGCAGTTTTAATTATTATTAGGGCCCGAGCGCTGACCAGCGCGAAGCCCTATTGTTTTTGCCATGATTATTATTATTATTATTATTTTTTTTCTCTCCCGACGACGGCCTTTTTGCCCCCCTGAACGTGCCCCGAAACTCACCAAAGTCTGCACGCTAGCCAGACCCGGCGAAAATTTCGATATTTTATGGTTTGCACAAATGGGCGTGCCAAAATGGCTCTCTAGCGCCCCCTACAAAATCAATAAAAGCGAGCCCCTCGTGACAGATTGACATAGAGAAACGAAACTTGGTACACATGTTCAACATGTCAAGACGCACCAAAAAGTCTCTTGGACACATACCCTAACACCAACAGGAAGTCGGCCATTTTGAATCAAAATATTGATTTTAATGCAAATTGTGGCATCATATTTGAACGCACTACTCCTACAGTTTTCTTCCCATCCACTTCAAATTCACACAGAGTCATCTTGAGACATTGGAGATGACAAGTTATCAAAAGCTTTTTCCCCCGTCATTCCTGGTTGCCGTGGTGACGCGGCGAATTTCGATCCTTCGCCAAGAAAATTCAAACCCTCATAACTTGCCTTCACATGGTCTCAGCTTTACCAAATTTCACATGCTTGTTCAGGGTCCCAGTCTGAACACATGTACAGTCTCATATTTAGTGACAGTCATAGCGCCACCTACTGGCAACAGGAAGTCACTTGCTTCATTCTTTCACTAATTACTCCCATAATCTTCATCCCATCCACTTCAAATTCACACAGAGTCATCTTGAGACATTGGAGATGACAAGTTATCAAAAGCTTTTTCCCCCGTCATTCCTGGTTGCCGTGGTGACGCGGCGAATTTCGATCCTTCGCCATGAAAATTCAAACCCTCATAACTTGACTCCACATGGTCTGAGCTTCTCCGAATTTCAGATGCTTGTTCAGTGTCCCAGTCTGAACACATGTGCAGTCTCATATTTTGTGACAGTCATAGCGCCCCCTACTGGCAACAGGAAGTCACTTGCTTCATTCTTTCACTAATTACTCCCATAATCTTAAGTATTTCCACCTGAAATTGACTCAGCTGAGACATAAGACCTTGGTGATGCTACATTCTGCAACTCGTGACCCATCATCAAATACTGTTGCCATGACAACGCATTCAACGCCATGAAATACGATTACACTTTTCAGGGGCAAAGGATGCCTCCACGGTAACGAAACTCAACACACACGTCTGGAGTGTGGTCATTTAACATCCTATATACTTCAATGGGATGGCCGTGACTAAATGGCTCAATAGCGCCCCCTTGAATATTTCAAAATTGAACCTCAGACTTCCCCATTGACATAGAAGAATGAAATTCGGTAGGTTTATGTATCATCTCCAGACGCACAAAAATGCCATTTGGACCCATACCCTAAGACCAACAGGAAGTCGGCCATCTTGGGAAAAATGCTCAATTTTGATGAGTGTTTTGGTCATTTCCAGGCCTCATATTTGAATGCACTAGTCCTAGAGATTTCATCCCATCCACTTCACATTCGCACAGACTCATCTTGAGACATTGGAGATGACAAGTTATCAAAAGCTTTTTTATGACTTCTTCCTGTTGGGCGTGGCTGTGCAAACAATTTCGATGCTTCGCCATAAAGCAGGAAGTCCTTATAACTCCTACAGACATTGTCCCACCTACACCAAATTGATCACACATGTAGAGGGTCCCGCCCTGAACACATCTATGCATCAATACAGCTTCATATACACAGCGCCACCTACTGGACACAGGAAGTCAGCCTCATATGACAAACATTATCCGATTTACATGAAATTTAGAGGATGTGTTCTCCACATCACACACTGCAACATGACATGTAATTGGTGGGTGATCTCTAGCGCCACCTAGTGGACACATGCAATGTGACTTAGCCCCATCACACCATGTTCATTACAAGCCCAGGTGCCAAGACGTCTACGTGCCCGCTGTGTCTTCCGTGTGACTGCAGCACGCACCGACATGCGAGTACGGGGCGGTGCATGGGGGCGCGAGGGCCCGTTCATCACTGCTTGCAGTTTTAATTATTATTTTTTTTCTCTCCCGATGACGGCCTTTTTGCCCCCCTGAACGTGCCTTAAAAGTCACCAAAGTTTGCATTCAAGCCAGACCTGGCGAAAATTTCGATATTTTATGGTTTGCACAAATGGGCGTGCCAAAATGGCTCTCTAGCGCCCCCTACAAAATCAATAAAAGCGAGCCCCTCGTGACAGATTGACATAGAGAAACGAAACTTGGTACACATATTCATCATGTCAAGACGCACCAAAAAGTCTCTTGGACACATACCCTAACACCAACAGGAAGTCGGCCATTTTGAATCTAAATATTGATTTTAATGCAAATTGTGGCATCATATTTGAACGCACTACTCCTAGAGTTTTCTTCCCATCCACTTCAAATTCACACAGAGTCATCTTGAGACATTGGAGATGAAAAGTTATCAAAAGCTTTTTCCCCCGTCATTCCTGGTTGCCGTGGTGACGCGGCGAATTTCGATCCTTCGCCATGAAATTTCAAACCCTCATAACTTGACTCCACATGGTCTGAGCTTTTCCAAATTTAATATGATTGTTCAGCGTCCTGGTCTGAACACATGTACAGTCTCATATTTAGTGACAGTCATAGCGCCACCTAGTGGCGACAGGAAGTCACTTGCGTCATTTGTTCATTAATTACTCCCATAATCTTGAGTATTTCCACCTGAAATTGACTCAGCTGAGACATAAGACCTTGGTGATGCTACATTTTGCAGCTCATGACCCATCATCAAATACCGTTGCCATGACAACACATTCAACGCCATGAAAATACGATTACAGTTTTCAGGGGCAAAGGATGCCTCCACGGTAACGAAACTCAACACACACACCTGGAGTGGGTTCATTTAACGTCCTATATACTTCAATGGGATGGGCATGACTAAACGGCTCAATAGCGCCCCCTTGAATATTTCAAAATTGAACCTCAGCCTTCCTGATTGACATACAAGAATGAAATTCGGTAGGTTTATGTATCATCTCCAGACGCACAAAAACGCCATTTGGACCCATACCCTAAGTCCAACAGGAAGTCGGCCATCTTGGGAAAAATGCTATATTTTGCTGAGTTTTTTGGTCATTTCCAGGCCTCATATTTGAACGCACTAGTCCTAGGGATTCCATCCCATCCACTTCAAATTGACACAGAGTCATCTTGAGACATTGGATATGACAAGTTATCAAAAGCTTTTTTATGACTTCTTCCTGTTGGGCGTGGCTGTGCAAACAATTTCGATGCTTCGCCATAAAGCAGGAAGTCTTTATAACTCCTACAGACATGGTCCTGTCTACACCAAATTCATCACGCATGTAGAGGGTCCCGCCCTGAACACATCTATGCATCAATACTGCGTCATATACACAGCGCCACCTACTGGACACAGGAAGTCAGCCTCATATGACAAACATTATCCGATTTACATGAAATTTACAGGATGTGTTCTCCACATCACACACTGCAACATGACATGTAATTGGTGGGTGATCTCTAGCGCCACCTAGTGGACACATGCAATGTGACTTAGCCCCATCACACAACATTCATTACAAGCCCAGGTGCCAAGACGTCTACGTGCCCGCTGTGTCTGCCGTGTGACTGCAGCACGCACCGACATGCGAGTACGGGGCGGTGCATGGGGGCGCGAGGGCCCGTTCATCACTGCTTGCAGTTTTAATTAGGGCCCGAGCGCTGACCAGCGCGAAGCCCTATTGTATCTGTCAAGATTATTATTATTTTTCTTTTTCTTGCACGACGACGGCCTTTTTGCCCCCCTGAACGTGCCCCGAATCTCACCAAAGTTTGCACGCAAGCCAGACCCGGCGAAAATTTCGATATTTTATAGTTTGCACAAATGGGCGTGGCAAAATGGCTCTCTAGCGCCCCCTACAAAATCAATAAAAGCGAGCCCCTCGTGACAGATTGACATAGAGAAACGAAACTTGGTACACATGTTCAACATGTCAAGACGCACCAAAAAGTCTCTTGGACACATATCCTCCCACCAACAGGAAGTCGGCCATTTTGAATCAAAATATTGATTTTAATGCAAATTGTGGCATCATATTTGAACTAACTAGTCCTAGAGTTTTCTTCCCATCCACTTCAAATTCACACAGAGTCATCTTGAGACATTGGAGATGAAAAGTTATCAAAAGCTTTTTCGTCCGTCATTCCTGGTTGCCGTGGTGACGCGGCGAATTTCGATGCTTCGCCATGAAATTTCAAACCCTCATAACTTGACTCCACATGGTCTCTGCTTTTCCAAATTTCAGATGTTTGTTCAGGGTCCTGGTCTGAACACATGTACAGTCTCATATTTAGTGACAGTCATAGCGCCACCTACTGGCAACAGGAAGTCACTTGCGTCATTTGTACATTAATTACTCCCATAATCTTAAGTATTTCGACCTGAAATTGACTCAGCTGAGACATAAGACCTTGGTGATACCACATTCTGCAACTCGTGACCCATCATCAAATACTGTTGCCATGACAACGCATTCAACGCCATGAAAATACGATTACAGGTTTCAGAGGCAAAAGATGCCTCCACGGTATCGAAACTCAACACACACGTCTGGAGTGGGGTCCTTTAACATCCTATGTACTTCAATGGGATGGGCGTGACTAAATGGCTCAATAGCGCCCCCTTGAATATTTCAAAATTGAACCTCAGCCTTCCCGATTGACATAGAAGAATGAAATTCGGTAGGTTTATGTATCATCTCCAGACGCACAAAAACGCCATTTGGACCCATACCCTAAGTCCAACAGGAAGTCGGCCATCTTGGGAAAAATGCTCCATTTTGGTGCATTTTTTGGTCATTTCCAGGTCTCATATTTGAACTAACTAGTCCTAGGGATTTCATCCCATCCTCTTCAAATTCAGACAGAATCATCTTGAGACATTGGAGATGCCAAGTTATCAAAATCTTTTTCCCTCGCCATTCCTGGTTGCAGTGGTGAAGCGGCGAATTTCGATGCTTCGCCATGAAATTTCAAACCCTCATAACTTGACTCCACATGGTCTGAGCTTTTCCAAATTTAATATGCTTCTTCAGCGTCCTGGTCTGAACACATGTACAGTCTCATATTTAGTGACAGTCATAGCGCCACCTACTGGCAACAGGAAGTCACTTGCTTCATTCTTTCACTAATTACTCTCATAATCTTAAGTATTTACACCTGAAATTGACTCAGCTAAGACATAACGCCAGTTATCAAAAGCTTTTTTATGACTTCTTCCTGTTGGGCGTGGCTGTGCAGACAATTTCGATGCTTCGCCATGAAGCAGGAAGTCCTTATAACTCCTACAGACATTGTCCCGTCTATACCAAATTGATCACACATGTAGAGGGTCCCGCCCTGGACACATCTATGCATCAATACTGTGTCAAATACACAGCGCCACCTACTGGACACAGGAAGTCAGCCTAATATGACAAACATTATCCGATTTACATGAAATTTACAGGATGTGTTCTCCACATCACACACTGCAACATGACATATAATTGGTGGGTGATCTCTAGCGCCACCTAGTGGACACATGCAATGTGACTTAGCCCCATCACACAGTGTTCATTACAAGCCCCGGTGCCAAGACTTCTACGTGCCCGCTGCGTCTGCCATGTGACTGCAGCATGCACCGACATGCGCGTACAAGGCGGTGCATGGGGCGCGAGGGCCCGTTCATCACTGCTTGCAGTTTTAATTAGGGCCCAAGCACTACAGTGCGAAGGCCCTATTGTAATCGTACCGATTATTAGGGGGCCAAGCCCGAGGGGACGAGGAAACGCGTATGCAAGCAGACGCGTTTCCTAGTACCAGCGGTGCTAGGAACCCTATTGTTTTTGTGTTGATTTTTATTATTATTATTATTATTATTATTTTTCCGTTGATAAAACTGGTGCTGCAGGCTACACCGTGCAAGGGAGGGCGGTGCAATTTGGAGGGTTGGTCCAGACCCCTGCACGTACCTCAGACGCAAAAAACTACATATGTCCGCCTGCAGGGGGCGCTATAAGTAAGAAAAACGCGTTTTGGCCTATAACTCTCACACCGTATATCGCACATTCAAAAACCTTATATCCCCAGATTCCCTGAATAGAGCTGAATCACTTTGCCATTGGCCACGCCCACTTCCGCCTAGAAAATTTTTGCGCAAAATCGCAAAAACTGGAAAACCTACTTTTTCGAACTCCTCCTCGGGGTTTTGTCCGATCTGCATGAAACTTGGCACGTACACTGCCCAGCTCAACCGGATCTTAAGTTATCAAAAGAATTTTGCTCGGCCAAGGTAGGCGCAAATTATTAACAAATTAATTTCTGTAGCTAGCTATGAAAATGCTAACTGTTGGATATCTCGGTCCAACTAAATGCTATTAACACCAAATGTCAGATCCTTGGTTGGCATGTGACTGTGAGGGTATGAGCCAAGTTTTGTGAATGTTGACCACTAGGGGGCGCTACAAATCTAGGAAATGTATATCTCTTGAACGGCTTTACGGATTTCTACCAAATTCGGTAGGTATGATGCACACCCATTGCTGAGGCCATATATTGAAGGTGGTCATGACTGGTAAATGTGGGCGTGGCTTATAAGTACATAAACAACAAGCATTTATTTTAGCTGAACTTTCATGATGAGGGTTGTGAAATTTATAGGGTACATATAGAATAGGACACAGATCTTCCACAACAAAAATAGCACATCTACACCACTAGGTGGCGCTATAACGGATACAAACGCGTTTTTGCCTGTAACTTCCACATTTTAAATGACACATTCATATACATCATATCCATGTATTCCCTGAATAGAGCTGGATTTTCTGATATAGGCCCCGCCCACTTCTACTGCAGATTTCCTTTGCTAAATCACTGCATATGCAAAACCTACTTTTTTGAACTCCTCCTACAGTTTAAGAGCTATCTGCATGAAACTTTGCATATATAATCTCCAGATGAGTCTGGTGAAAAGTTATCAAAAGAATTTTGGCACTCCAAAAAATGCTCTATTTATAGCCAAACAATCTTTTTTGCTAGCTTAAAAAAACACATTGTTTCATATTTTGGTCAAAGTAAATGCTTTTAACGTCAAACTTAAGTCACTTGTTCAGGAAGTCATCCAGAGGCTCTGTGCCAAATATGGTGCAAATCAATCAACAGGGGGCGTTATAAACCCACAAATATCAAGTTTCCTAAAAGATGATCGCATTCACACATAATTTGGTGAGCATGATGAAACATCACTCCAGAGGCCAGCTGCAAAATTACGTAACAATCGGTGAAAGTGGGCGGGACTTATTACGACAAATCCAAATCGCCACACATTCGGCCTTTCGCACTTCCCATTACAGTGAATACTGAGGCTCAGACATTGGCCTGTGTCCTGACGCACGCCCAGAGCCCCGTCGTCCTTTTAGGCCATATTGCGTGGGCTTTGCGGGGCGAGTCACGTGGGGGACGAGTTACGCCGGATGGCTTGGCCCCCGTTCATAACTGTTCGGTACGAACAGTTCTAGTTAGGGCCCGAGCGCTGACCAGCGCGAAGCCCTATTGTATCTGTCCGGATTATTATTTTTCTTTTTCTTGCACAACGACGGCCTTTTTGCCCCCCTTAACGTGCTTTAAAAGTCACCAAAGTTTGCACGCAAGCCAGACCTGGCGAAAATTTTGATATTTTATGGTTTGCACAAATGGGCGTTGCAAAATGGCTCAATAGCGCCCCCTACAAAATCAATAAAAGCGAGCCCCTCGTGACAGATTGACATAGAGAAACGAAACTTGGTACACATGTTCATCATGTCAAGACGCACCAAAAAGTCTCTTGGACACATACCCTAACACCAACAGGAAGTCGGCCATTTTGAATCAAAATATTGATTTTAATGCAAATTGTGGCATCATATTTGAACGCACTACTCCTAGAGATTTCATCCCATCCACTTCAAATTCACACAGAGTCATCTTGAGACATTGGAGATGAAAATTTATCAAAAGCTTTTTCCCACGTCATTCCTGGTTGCCGTGGTGACGCGGCGAATTTCGATGCTTCGCCATGAAATTTCAAACCCTCATAACTTGACTCCACATGGTCTGAGGCTTTCCAAATTTAATATGCTTGTTCAGCGTCCCGGTCTGAACACATGTACAGTCTCATATTTAGTGACAGTCATAGCGCCACCTACTGGCAACAGGAAGTCACTTGCGTCATTTGTTCATTAATTACTCCCATAATCTTAAGTATTTATTCCTGAAATTGACTCAGCTGAGACATAAGACCTTGGTGATGCTACATTCTGCAACTCGTGACGCATCATCAAATACCGTTGCCATGACAACACATTCAACGCCATGAAAATACGATTACAGTTTTCAGAGGCAAAGGATGCCTCCACGGTAACGAAACTCAACACACACGTCTGGAGTGGGTTCATTTAACATCCTATATACTTCCATGGGATGGGCGTGGCTACACGGCTCAAAAGCGCCCCCTTGAATATTTCAAAATTGCACCTCAGCCTTCCCGATAGACATAGAAGAATGAAACTCGGTAGGTTTATGTATCATCTCCAGACGCACAAAAACGCCATTTGGACCCATACCCTAAGTCCAACAGGAAGTCGGCCATCTTGGGAAAAATGCTATATTTTGGTGATTTTTTTGGTCATTTCCAGGCCTCATATTTGAACGCACTAGTCCTACAGATTCCATCCCATCCACTTCAAATTCACACAGAATCATCTTGAGACATTGGAGATGACAAGTTATCAAAAGCTTTTTCCCCCGTCATTCCTGGTTGCAGTGGTGAAGCGGCGAATTTCGATGCTTCGCCATGAAATTTCAAACCCTCATAACTTCACTCCACATGGTCTGTGCTTTTCCAAATTTAATATGCTTGTTCAGCGTCCTGGTCTGAACACATGTACAGTCTCATATTTAGTGACAGTCATAGCGCCACCTACTGGCAACAGTAAGTCACTTGCTTCATTCGTTGACTAATTACTCCCATAATCTTAAGTATTTACACCTGAAATTAACTCAGCTGAGACATAAGACCTTGGTGATGCTACATTCTGCGACCGAGCCGCAGCCCGACATGCGTGGGGGCGCGAGGGCCCGTTCATCACTGCTTGCAGTTTTAATTAGGGCCCAAGCACTACAGTGCGAAGGCCCTATTGTAATCGTACCGATTATTATTATTATTATTATTATACAAAACAAACGCGTTTTTGGCCCCCTAAACGTGCGCGAAAAGTCACCAAAATGTGCAATCAGGTTCGGCCCGGCGAAAAATTTCATATTTTATAGTTTGCATAAATGGGCGTGGCAAAATGGCTCTGTAGCGCCCCCTAGAAAATTTAAAAAAGCGAGCCCCACCCCTGAGATTGTCCTACACAAACGAAATTCAGTACACATATGTATCGTGTAAAGACGCACAAAAAAGTCTCTTGTACCCATACCCTCACTCCTACAGGAAGTCGGCCATTTTGTATCAAATCTGCGTTTTTGGCGATTTCCACACCTCGCATTTGAGCCATCTCCTCCTAGAGATTTAATCCGACCGATTTCAAATTCACTCAGAAACATCTTGAGACATTGGAGATGAAAAGTTATCAAAAACTTTCTGATTAGGGATCCGGTTTGGCCGTGGCGGCGCCGACAATTTCCTTCACCATTCGATCCTTCGCCATGAAATTTCAAACCCTCATAACTTCACTCCACATGGTCTGAGCTTTTCCAAATTTCATATGCTTGTTCAGCGTCCCGGTCTGAACACATGTACAGTCTGATATTTAGTGACAGTCATAGCGCCACCTACTGGCAACAGGAAGTCACTTGCTTCAGTCTTTCACTGATTACTCCCATAATCATAAGTATTTATACCTGAAATTAACTCAGCTGAGACATAAGACCTTGGTGATGCTACATTCTGCAACTCATGACCCATCATCAAATACCGTTGCCATGACAACACATTCAACGCCATGATAATACGATTACAGTTTTTAGGGGCAAAGGATGCCTCCACGGTAACGAAACTCAACACACAAGTCTGGAGTGGGTTCATTTAACATCCTATATACTTCAATGGGATGGGTGTGACTAAACGGCTCAATAGCGCCCCCTTGAATATTTCAAAATTGAACCTCAGCCTTCCCGATTGACATACAAGAATAAAATTCGGTAGGTTTATGTATCATCTCCAGACGCACAAAAACGGCATTTGGATCCATACCCTAAGTCCAACAGGAAGTCGGCCATCTTGGGAAAAATGCTATATTTTAGTGAGTTTTTTGGTCATTTCCAGGCCTCATATTTTAACAAACTAGTCCTAGAGATTTCATTCCATCCACTTCAAATTCGCTCAGAGTCATCTTGAGACATGGGAGATGACAAGTTATCAAAAGCTTTTTTATGACTTCTTCCTGTTGGGCGTGGCTGTGCACACAATTTCGATGCTTCGCCATAAAGCAGGAAGTCCTTATAACTCCTACAGACATTGTCTTGTCTACACCAAATTGCTCACGCATGTAGAGGGTCCCGCCCTGAACACATCTATGCATCAATACTGCTTCATATACACAGCGCCACCTACTGGACACAGGAAGTCAGCCTCATATGACAAACATTATCCGATTTACATGAAATTTACAGGATGTGTTCTCCACATCACACACTGCAACATGACATATAATTGGTGGGTGATCTTTAGCGCCACCTAGTGGACACATGCGATGTGACTTAGCCCCATCACACAACGTTCATTACAAGCCCGCGTGCCAAGACGTGTATGTGCCCGCTGTGTCTGCCGTGTGACTGCAGCACGCACCGACATGCGCGTACGGGGCGGTGCGTGGGGGGGGCTTGGGCCCGATCATCGCTGCTTGCAGCTTTAATTATTATTATTATTATTAAACAAAACAAACGCGTTTTTGGCCCCCTAAACGTGCGCGAAAAGTCACCAAAATGTGCAATCAGGTTCGGCCCGGCGAAAAATTTCATATTTTATAGTTTGCATAAATGGGCGTGGCAAAATGGCTCTGTAGCGCCCCCTAGAAAATTTAAAAAAGCGAGCCCCACCCCTGAGATTGTCCTACACAAACGAAATTCAGTACACATATGTATCGTGTAAAGACGCACAAAAAAGTCTCTTGTACCCATACCCTCACTCCTACAGGAAGTCGGCCATTTTGTATCAAATCTGCGTTTTTGGCGATTTCCACACCTCGCATTTGAGCCATCTCCTCCTAGAGATTTAATCCGACCGATTTCAAATTCACTCAGAAACATCTTGAGACATTGGAGATGAAAAGTTATCAAAAACTTTCTGATTAGGGATCCGGTTTGGCCGTGGCGGCGCCGACAATTTCCTTCACCATTCGATCC
Source organism: Scomber japonicus (assembly GCF_027409825.1). NCBI lineage: Eukaryota > Metazoa > Chordata > Actinopteri > Scombriformes > Scombridae > Scomber > Scomber japonicus. Next base: position 37,073,422 of record NC_070579.1, on the reverse strand, counting down.
TTCGCCATGAAATTTCAAACCCTCATAACTTCACTCCACATGGTCTGAGCTTTTCCAAATTTCATATGCTTGTTCAGCGTCCCGGTCTGAACACATGTACAGTCTGATATTTAGTGACAGTCATAGCGCCACCTACTGGCAACAGGAAGTCACTTGCTTCAGTCTTTCACTGATTACTCCCATAATCATAAGTATTTATACCTGAAATTAACTCAGCTGAGACATAAGACCTTGGTGATGCTACATTCTGCAACTCATGACCCATCATCAAATACCGTTGCCATGACAACACATTCAACGCCATGATAATACGATTACAGTTTTTAGGGGCAAAGGATGCCTCCACGGTAACGAAACTCAACACACAAGTCTGGAGTGGGTTCATTTAACATCCTATATACTTCAATGGGATGGGTGTGACTAAACGGCTCAATAGCGCCCCCTTGAATATTTCAAAATTGAACCTCAGCCTTCCCGATTGACATACAAGAATAAAATTCGGTAGGTTTATGTATCATCTCCAGACGCACAAAAACGGCATTTGGATCCATACCCTAAGTCCAACAGGAAGTCGGCCATCTTGGGAAAAATGCTATATTTTAGTGAGTTTTTTGGTCATTTCCAGGCCTCATATTTTAACAAACTAGTCCTAGAGATTTCATTCCATCCACTTCAAATTCGCTCAGAGTCATCTTGAGACATGGGAGATGACAAGTTATCAAAAGCTTTTTTATGACTTCTTCCTGTTGGGCGTGGCTGTGCACACAATTTCGATGCTTCGCCATAAAGCAGGAAGTCCTTATAACTCCTACAGACATTGTCTTGTCTACACCAAATTGATCACACATGTAGAGGGTCCCGCCCTGAACACATCTATGCATCAATACTGCTTCATATACACAGCGCCACCTACTGGACACAGGAAGTCAGCCTCATATGACAAACATTATCCGATTTACATGAAATTTACAGGATGTGTTCTCCACATCACACACTGCAACATGACATATAATTGGTGGGTGATCTTTAGCGCCACCTAGTGGACACATGCGATGTGACTTAGCCCCATCACACAACGTTCATTACAAGCCCGCGTGCCAAGACGTGTATGTGCCCGCTGTGTCTGCCGTGTGACTGCAGCACGCACCGACATGCGCGTACGGGGCGGTGCGTGGGGGGGGCTTGGGCCCGATCATCGCTGCTTGCAGCTTTAATTATTATTATTTTTTTTCTCTCCCGACGACGGCCTTTTTGCCCCCCTGAACGTGCCCCGAAACTCACCAAAGTCTGCACGCAAGCCAGACCCGGCGAAAATTTCGATATTTTATGGTTTGCACAAATGGGCGTGCCAAAATGGCTCTCTAGCGCCCCCTACAAAATCAATAAAAGCGAGCCCCTCGTGACAGATTGACATAGAGAAACGAAACTTGGTACACATGTTCAACATGTCAAGACGCACCAAAAAGTCTCTTGGACACATACCCTAACACCAACAGGAAGTCGGCCATTTTGAATCAAAATATTGATTTTAATGCAAATTGTGGCATCATATTTGAACGCACTACTCCTACAGTTTTCTTCCCATCCACTTCAAATTCACACAGAGTCATCTTGAGACATTGGAGATGACAAGTTATCAAAAGCTTTTTCCCCCGTCATTCCTGGTTGCCGTGGTGACGCGGCGAATTTCGATCCTTCGCCATGAAAATTCAAACCCTCATAACTTGACTTCACATGGTCTGAGCTTTACCAAATTTCAGATGCTTGTTCAGCGTCCTGGTCTGAACACATGTACAGTCTCATATTTAGTGACAGTCATAGCGCCACCTACTGGCAACAGGAAGTCACTTGCTTCATTCTTTCACTAATTACTCCCATAATCTTCATCCCATCCACTTCAAATTCACACAGGATCATCTTGAGACATTGGAGATGACAAGTTATCAAAAGCTTTTTCCCTCGTCATTCCTGGTTGCCGTGGTGATGCGACGAATTTCGATCCTTCGCCATGAAAATTCAAACCCTCATAACTTGACTCCACATAGTCTGAGCTTCTCCGAATTTCAGATGCTTGTTCAGTGTCCCAGTCTGAACACATGTGCAGTCTCATATTTTGTGACAGTCATAGCGCCCCCTACTGGCAACAGGAAGTCACTTGCTTCATTCTTTCACTAATTACTCCCATAATCTTAAGTATTTACACCTGAAATTGACTCAGCTGAGACATAAGACCTTGGTGATGCTACATTCTGCAACTCGTGACCCATCATCAAATACTGTTGCCATGACAACGCATTCAACGCCATGAAATACGATTACACTTTTCAGGGGCAAAGGATGCCTCCACGGTAACGAAACTCAACACACACGTCTGGAGTGTGGTCATTTAACATCCTATATACTTCAATGGGATGGCCGTGACTAAATGGCTCAATAGCGCCCCCTTGAATATTTCAAAATTGAACCTCAGACTTCCCCATTGACATAGAAGAATGAAATTCGGTAGGTTTATGTATCATCTCCAGACGCACAAAAACGCCATTTGGACCCATACCCTAAGACCAACAGGAAGTCGGCCATCTTGGGAAAATGCTCAATTTTGGTGAGTGTTTTGGTCATTTCCAGGCCTCATATTTGAACGCACTAGTCCTAGAGATTTCATCCCATCCACTTCACATTCGCACAGAGTCATCTTGAGACATTGGAGATGAAAAGTTATCAAAAGCTTTTTTATGACTTCTTCCTGTTGGGCGTGGCTGTGCAAACAATTTCGATGCTTCGCCATGAAGCAGGAAGTCCTTGTAACTCCTACAGACATTGTCCCACCTACACCAAATTGATCACACATGTAGAGGGTCCCGCCCTGAACACATCTATGCATCAATACAGCTTCATATACACAGCGCCACCTACTGGACACAGGAAGTCAGCCTCATATGACAAACATTATCCGATTTACATGAAATTTACAGGATGTGTTCTCCACATCACACACTGCAACATGACATGTAATTGGTGGGTGATCTCTAGCGCCACCTAGTGGACACATGCAATGTGACTTAGCCCCATCACACCATGTTCATTACAAGCCCCGGTGCCAAGACGTCTACGTGCCCGCTGTGTCTTCCGTGTGACCGCAGCACGCACCGACATGCGAGTACGGGGCGGTGCATGGGGGCGCGAGGGCCCGTTCATCACTGCTTGCAGTTTTAATTAGGGCCCGAGCGCTGACCAGCGCGAAGCCCTATTGTTTTTGCCATGATTATTATTATTATTTTTTTTCTCTCCCGATGACGGCCTTTTTGCCCCCCTGAACGTGCCTTAAAAGTCACCAAAGTTTGCACGCAAGCCAGACCCGGCGAAAATTTTGATATTTTATGGTTTGCAGAAATGGGCGTGGCAAAATGGCTCTCTAGCGCCCCCTACAAAATCAATAAAAGCGAGCCCCTCGTGACAGATTGACATAGAGAAACGAAACTTGGTACACATATTCATCATGTCAAGACGCACGAAAAAGTCTCTTGGACACATACCCTAACACCAACAGGAAGTCGGCCATTTTGAATCAAAATATTGATTTTAATGCAAATTGTGGCATCATATTTGAACAAACTACTCCTACAGTTTTCTTCCCATCCACTTCAAATTCACACAGAATCATCTTGACACATTGGAGATGCAAAATTATCAAAAGCTTTTTCCCACGTCATTCCTGGTTGCCGTGGTGACGCGGCGAATTTCGATGCTTCGCCATGAAATTTCAAACCCTCATAACTTGACTCCACATGCTCTGAGCTTTCCCAAATTTCAGATGCTTGTTCAGTGTCCTGGTCTGAACACATGTACAGTCTCATATTTAGTGACAGTCATAGCGCCACCTAGTGGCGACAGGAAGTCACTTGCTTCATTCTTTCACTAAGTACTCCCATAATCTTCATCCCATCCACTTCAAATTCACACAGGATCATCTTGAGACATTGGAGATGAATAGTTATCAAAAGCTTTTTCCCTCGTCATTCCTGGTTGCCGTGGTGACGTGGCGAATTTCGATCCTTCGCCATGAAAATTCAAACCCTCATAACTTGACTCCACATGGTCTGAGCTTTTCCAAATTTAATATGCTTGTACAGTGTCCCCGTCTGAACACATGTACAGTCTCATATTTAGTGACAGTCATAGCGCCCCCTACTGGCAACAGGAAGTCACTTGCTTCATTCTTTCACTAATTACTCCCATAATCTTAAGTATTTACACCTGAAATTGACTCAGCTGAGACATAAGACCTTGGTGATGCTACATTCTGCAACTCGTGACCCATCATCAAATACTGTTGCCATGACAACGCATTCAACGCCATGAAATACGATTACAGTTTTCAGAGGCAAAGGATGCCTCCACGGTAACGAAACTCAACACACACGTCTGGAGTGGGGTCATTTCACATCCTATATACTTCAATGGGATGGCCGTGACTAAATGGCTCAATAGCGCCCCCTTGAATATTTCATAATTGAACCTCAGACTTCCCGATTGACATAGAAGAATGAAATTCGGTAGGTTTATGTATCATCTCCAGACGCACAAAAACGCCATTTGGACCCATACCCTAAGTCCAACAGGAAGTCGGCCATCTTGGGAAAAATGCTCAATTTTGGTGAGTTTTGTGGTCATTTCCAGGCCTCATATTTGAACGCACTAGTCCTAGAGATTTCATCCCATCCACTTCAAATTCACACAGAGTCAGCTTGAGACATTGGAGATGAAAAGTTATCAAAAGCTTTTTTATGACTTCTTCCTGTTGGGCGTGGCTGTGCAAACCATTTCGATGCTTCGCCATGAAGCAGGAAGTCCTTATAACTCCTACAGACATTGTCCCGTCTACACCAAATTCATCACACATGTAGAGGGTCCTGCCCTGAACACATCTATGCATCAATACTGCGTCAAATACACAGCGCCACCTACTGGACACAGGAAGTCAGCCTCATATGACAAACATTATCCGATTTACATGAAATTTACAGGATGTGTTCTCCACATCACACACTGCAACATGACATGTCATTGGTGGGTCATCTCTAGCGCCACCTAGTGGACACATGCAATGTGACTTAGCCCCATCACACAACATTCATTACGAGCCCGGGTGCCAAGACGTCTACGTGCCCGCTGTGTCTGCCATGTGCCTGCAGCACGCACCGGCATGCGCGTACGAGGCGGTGCATGGGGGCGCGAGGGCCCGTTCATCACTGCTTGCAGTTTTAATTATTAGGGCCCGAGCGCTGACCAGCGCGAAGCCCTATTGTATCTGTCAAGATTATTTTTCTTTTTCTTGCACAACGACGGCCTTTTTGCCCCCCTAAACGTGCTCGAAAAGTCACCAAAGTTTGCACGCAAGCCAGACCCGGCGAAAATTTTGATATTTTATGGTTTGCAGAAATGGGCGTGGCAAAATGGCTCAATAGCGCCCCCTATTGAATATAAAAATGTGAGAGATTGACGTACATGAACAAAATTTGGTATATATATGCATCATGTCCAGACGCACAAAAAAGTCAGTGGGGCCCATGACGTCACTCCAACAGGAAGTCGGCCATTTTGAAAAATATGTGCGATTTTGGCGTTTTCCACTGCTCGTACTTTAACCAACTAGTCCTAGAGTTTTCATCCCATCCACTTCAAATTCACACAGAGTCATCTTGAGACATTGGAGATGAAAAGTTATCAAAAGCTTTTTCGCCCATGATTCCTGCTTGCCGTGGTGACGCGGCGAATTTCGATGCTTCGCCATGAAATTTCAAACCCTCATAACTTGACTCCACATGGTCTGAGCTTTTCCAAATTTAATATGCTTGTTCAGTGTCCTGGTCTGAACACATGTACAGTCTCATATTTAGTGACAGTCATAGCGCCCCCTACTGGCAACAGGAAGTCACTTGCTTCATTCTTTCACTTATTACTCCCATAATCTTAAGTATTTACACCTGAAATTGACTCAGCTGAGACATAAGACCTTGGTGATGCTACATTCTGCAACTCGTGACCCATCATCAAATACTGTTGCCATGACAACGCATTCAACGCCATGAAAATACGATTACAGTTTTCAGAGGCAAGAGATGCCTCCACGGTAACGAAACTCAACACACACGTCTGGCGTGGGTTCATTTAACATCCTATATACTTCAATGGGATGGGCGTGACTAAACGGCTCAATAGCGCCCCCTTTAATATTTCAAAATTGAACCTCAGCCTCCCCGATTGACATAGAAGAATGAAATTCGGTAGGTTTATGTATCATCTCCAGACGCACAAAAACGCCATTTGGACCCATACCCTAAGTCCAACAGGAAGTCGGCCATCTTGGCAAAAATGCTCAATTTTGGTGCATTTTTTGGTCATTTCCAGGCCTCATATTTGAATGAACTAGTCCTAGGGATTTCATCCCATCCTCTTCAAATTCACACAGAGTCAGCTTGAGACATTGGAGATGAAAAGTTATCAAAAGCTTTTTTATGACTTCTTCCTGTTGGGCGTGGCTGTGCAAACAATTTCGATACTTCGCCATGAAGCAGGAAGTCCTTATAACTCCTACAGACATTGTCCCACCTACACCAAATTGATCACGCATGTAGAGGGTCCCGCCCTGAACACATCTATGCATCAATACTGCTTCATATACACAGCGCCACCTACTGGACACAGGAAGTCAGCCTCATATGACAAACATTATCCGATTTACATGAAATTTACAGGATGTGTTCTCCACATCATACACTGCAACATGACATATAATTGGTGGGTGATCTCTAGCGCCACCTAGTGGACACATGCAATGTGACGTAGCCCCATCATACAACATTCATTACAAGCCCAGGTGCCAAGACGTCTACGTGCCCGCTGTGTCTGCCGTGTGACTGCAGCATGCACCGACATGCGCGTACAAGGCGGTGCATGGGGGCGCGAGGGCCCGTTCATCACTGCTTGCAGTTTTAATTATTATTTTTTTTCTCTCCCGATGACGGCCTTTTTGCCCCCCTGAACGTGCCTTAAAAGTCACCAAAGTTTGCACGCAAGCCAGACCCGGCGAAAATTTTGATATTTTATGGTTTGCAGAAATGGGCGTGGCAAAATGGCTCTCTAGCGCCCCCTACAAAATCAATAAAAGCGAGCCCCTCGTGACAGATTGACATAGAGAAACGAAACTTGGTACACATGTTCAACATGTCAAGACGCACCAAAAAGTCTCTTGGACACATACCCTAACACCAACAGGAAGTCGGCCATTTTGAATCAAAATATTGATTTTAATGCTGAATCTGGCATCATATTTGAGCGAACTAGTCCTAGAGATTTCATCCCATCCACTTCAAATTCACACAGAGTAATCTTGAGACATTGGAGATGAAAATTTATCAAAAGCTTTTTCCCCCGTCATTCCTGGTTGCCGTGGTGACGCGGCGAATTTCGATGCTTCGCCATGAAATTTCAAACCCTCATAACTTGACTCCACATGGTCTCAGCTTTTCCAAATTTCAGATGCTTGTTCAGGGTCCTGGACTGAACACATGTACAGTCTCATATTTAGTGACAGCCATAGCGCCACCTACTGGCAACAGGAAGTCACTTGCGTCATTTGTTCATTAATTATTCCCATAATCTTAAGTATTTCCACCTGAAATTGACTCAGCTGAGACATAAGACCTTGGTGATGCTACATTCTGCAACTCATGACCCATCATCAAATACTGTTGCCATGACAACGCATTCAACGCCATGAAAATACGATTACAGTTTTCAGAGGCAAAGGATGCCTTCACGGTAACGAAACTCAACACACACGTCTGGAGTGGGGTCATTTAACATCATATATATTTCAATGGGATGGGCGTGACTAAACGGCTCAATAGCGCCCCCTTGAATATTTCAAAATTGAACCTCAGCCTTCCCGATTGACATAGAAGAATGAAATTCGGTAGGTTTATGTATCATCTCAAGACGCACAAAAATGCCATTTGGACCTATACCCTAAGTCCAACAGGAAGTCGGCCTTCTTGGGAAAAATGCTCAATTTTGGTGAAGTTTTTGGTCATTTCCAGGTCTCATAGTTGAATGAACTAGTCCTAGAGATTTCATCCCATCCACTTCAAATTCGCTCAGAAACATCTTGAGACATTGGAGATGACAAGTTATCAAAAGCTTTTTCGTCCATCATTCCTGGTTGCCGTGGTGATGTGGCGCATTTCGATGTCTCGCCATGAAATTTCAAACCCTCATAACTTGACTCCACATGCTCTGAGCTTTTCCAAATTTAATATGCTTGTTCAGCGTCCTGGTCTGAACACATGTATAGTCTCATATTTAGTGACAGTCATAGCGCCACCTACTGGCAACAGGAAGTCACTTGCGTCATTAGGGCCCGAGCGCTGACCAGCGCGAAGCCCTATTGTATCTGTCCGGATTATTATTTTTCTTCTCCCAAAACAACGGGCTTTTTGCCCCCCTGAACGTGCTCGAAAAGTCACCAAAGTTTGCACGCAAGCCAGACCCGGCGAAAATTTTGATATTTTATGGTTTGCAGAAATGGGCGTGGCAAAATGGCTCAATAGCGCCCCCTATTGAATATAAAAATGTGAGAGATTGACGTACATGAACGAAATTTGGTATATATATGTATCATGTCCAGACGCACAAAAAAGTCAGTGGGGCCCATGACGTCACTCCAACAGGAAGTCGGCCATTTTGAAAAATATGTGCGATTTTGGCGTTTTCCACTCCTCGTACTTTAACGAACTAGTCCTACAGTTTTCATCCCATCCACTTCAAATTCACACAGAGTCATCTTGAGACATTGGAGATGAAAAGTTATCAAAAGCTTTTTTGCCCGTCATTCCTGGTTGCCGTGGTGACGCGGCGAATTTCGATGCTTCGCCATTAAATTTCAAACTCTCATAACTTGACTCCACATGGTCTGAGCTTTTCCAAATTTAATATGCTTGTTCAGCGTCCCGGTCTGAACACATATACAGTCTCATATTTAGTGACAGTCATAGCGCCACCTACTGGCAACAGGAAGTCACTTGCTTCAGTCTTTCACTGATTACTCCCATAATCTTAAGTATTTACACCTGAATTTGAGTCAACTGACAAATAAGACCTTGGTGATGCTACATTCTGCAACTCATGACCCATCATCAAATACCGTTGCCATGACAACACATTCAACGCCATGAAAATACGATTACAGTTTTCAGGGGCAAAGGATGCGTCCACGGTAATGAAACTCAACACACACGTCTGGAGTGGGTTCATTTAACATCCTATATACTTCAATGGGATGGGCGTGGCTAAACGGCTCAATAGCGCCCCCTTGATTATTTCAAAATTGAACCTCAGCCTTCCCGATTGACATAGAAGAATGAAACTCGGTAGGTTTATGTATCATCTCCAGACGCACAAAAACGCCATTTGGACGCATACCCTAAGTCCAACAGGAAGTCCGCCATCTTGGGAAAAATGCTATATTTTGCTGAGTTTTTTGGTCATTTCCAGGCTTCATATTTGAACGAACTAGTCCTAGGGATTTCATCCCATCAACTTCAAATTCACACAGAATCATCTTGAGACATTGGAGATGAAAAGTTATCAAAAGCTTTTTCCCCCGCCATTCCTGGTTGCCGTGGTGAAGCGGCGAATTTCGATGCTTCGCCATGAAATTTCAAAACCTCATAACTTGACTCCACATGGTCTGAGCTTTTCCAAATTTCAGATGCTTGTTCAGCGTCCTGGTCTGAACACAAGTACAGTCTCATGTTCAGTGACAGTCATAGCGCCACCTACTGGCAACAGGAAGTCACTTCCTTCATTCTTTCACTAATTACTCTCATAATCTTAAGTATTTACACCTGAAATTGACTCAGCTAAGACATAGCGCCAGTTATCAAAATCTTTTTTATGACTTCTTCCTGTTGGGCGTGGCTGTGCGTACAATTTCGATGCTTCGCCATGAGGCAGGAAGTCCTCATAACTCCTACAGACATTGTCCTGTCTACACCAAATTCATCACGCATGTAGAGGGTCCCGCCCTGAACACATCTATGCATCAATACTGTGTCAAATACACAGCGCCACCTACTGGACACAGGAAGTCAGCTTCATATGACAAACATTATCCTATTTATATGAAATTTACAGGATGTCTTCTCCACATCACACACTGCAACATGACATGTAATTGGTGGGTGATCTCTAGCGCCACCTAGTGGACACATGCAATGTGACTTAGCCCCATCACACAATATTCATTACAAGCCCAGGTGCCAAGAAGTCTACGTGCCCGCTGTGTCTGCCATGTAACTGCAGCATGCACCGACATGCGCGTACGGCGCGGTGCATGGGGGCGCGAGGGCCCGTTCATCACTGCTTGCAGTTTTAATTTTTCTTGTGACAAAGTAACTGCCTTTTTGCCCCCCTGAACGTGCCTTAAAAGTCACCAAAGTTTGCACACATGTCAGACCCGGTGAAAAATTTGATATTTTATGGTTTGCATAAATGGGCGTGGCAAAATGGCTCTCTAGCGCCCCCTGCAAAATCAATAAAATCGAGCCCCTCGCCACAGATTGACGTAGAGAAATGAAACTCGGTACACATGTTTATCATGTCAAGACGCACAAAAAAGTCTGTGGGTACCATGACGTCACTCCAACAGGAAGTCGGCCATTTTGAATCAAAATATTGATTTTAATGCAAATTGTGGCATCATATTTGAACCAACTACTCCTAGAGTTTTCATCCCATCCACTTCAAATTCACACACAGTCATCTTGAGACATTGAAGATGAAAAGTTATCAAAAGCTTTTTCCCACGTCATTCCTGGTTGCCGTGGTGACGTGGCGAATTTCGATCCTTCGCCATGAAAATTCAAACCCTCATAACTTGACTCCACATAGTCTGAGCTTTTCCAAATTTAATATGCTTGTTCAGTGTCCTGGTCTGAACACATGTACAGTCTCATATTTAGTGACAGTCATAGCGCCACCTACTGGCAACAGGAAGTCACTTGCTTCATTCTTTCACTAATTACTCCCATAATCTTCATCCCATACACTTCAAATTCACACAGGATCATCTTGAGACATTGGAGATGAAAAGTTATCAAAAGCTTTTTCCCTCGTCATTCCTGGTTGCCGTGGTGACGTGGCGAATTTCGATCCTTCGCCATGAAAATTCAAACCCTCATAACTTGACTCCACATAGTCTGAGCTTTTCCAAATTTAATATGCTTGTTCAGTGTCCCAGTCTGAACACATGTACAGTCTCATATTTAGTGACAGTCATAGCGCCACCTAGTGGCGACAGGAAGTCACTTGCGTCATTTGTTCATTACTTACTCCCATAATCTTAAGTATTTCCACCTAAAATTGACTCAGCTGACACATAAGACCTTGGTGATGCTACATTCTGCAACTCGTGACCCATCATCAAATACTGTTGCCATGACAACGCATTCAACGCCATGAAATACGATTACTGTTTTCAGGGGCAAAGGATGCCTCCACGGTAACGAAACTCAACACACATGTCTGGAGTGGGGTCATTTAACATCCTATATACTTCAATGGGATGGGCGTGACTAAACGGCTCAATAGCGCCCCCTTGAATATTTCAAAATTGAACCTCAGCCTTCCCGATTGACATAGAAGAATGAAACTCGGTAGGCTTATGTATCATCTCCAGACGCACAAAAACGCCCTTTGGACCCATACCCTAAGTCCAACAGGAAGTCGGCCATCTTGGGACAAATGCTCAATTTTGGTGCATTTTTTGGTCATTTCCAGGCCTCATATTTGAACGAACTAGTCCTAGAGATTTCATCCCATTCACTTCAAATTCATACAGAGTCATCTTGAGACATTGGAGATGAAAAGTTATCAAAAGCTTTTTTATGACTTCTTCCTGTTGGGCGTGGCTGTGCAAACAATTTCGATGCTTCGCCATAAAGCAGGAAGTCCTTATAACTCCTACAGGCATTGTCTGATCTACACCAAATTGATCACACATGTAGAGGGTCCCGCCCTGAACACATCTATGCATCAATACTGCGTCAAATACACAGCGCCACCTACTGGACACAGGAAGTCAGCCTCACATGACAAACATTATCCGATTTACATGAAATTTACAGGATGTGTTCTCCACAGCACACACTGCAAAATGACATGTAATTGGTGGGTGATCTCTAGCGCCACCTAATGGACACATGCAATGTGACTTAGCCCCATCACACAACATTCATTACAAGCCCAGGTGCCAAGACGTCTACGTGCCCGCTGTGTCTGCCGTGTGACTGCAGCACGCACCGACATGCGAGTACGGGGCGGTGCATGGGGGCGCGAGGGCCCGTTCATCACTGCTTGCAGTTTTAATTATCATTCCTCTGCAGTCTCTCTGTAATTATAATACTGCTCATGACACACAAACATACACACACAAAATTTATCTGGAGCCACATTTGCATCTTGGCAGTATTTAAATTCGGTTCAATCTTAGTTCAACATTTCAAGAACACATTTTAAAGCAGCTCTACAAGCTCATTTGATTTGATATGAAGACAAGTTCTGCGAGTAGTGACGTTACAACACAACACACTGCTTCTATTGAGTGTATGAGTGCTGCCGGTGTACTCCACGCAGGCCTTGTGAAGCCGGGGCCTGTGGTTGCAGCCTTCCCCCGAAATGCGGTGGCTCTGGTCTGGGCCCGGGCGCCTGGCTGCCTCCCCTCTGCGGCGGTCCTGGAAGTCCTCCTGTGGCCTGCGGGGAGCCGCTAGTCACAGACATGCTGTCACCCTCATGATGGCTTAACCGCCACACACACACACACACACACACACACACACACACACACACACACACACACACACACACACACACAGAGGGAAAGGCAGGCAGTCTACTTTTCATAAGTCCTACACACATGTATTTGATTCATACACCTCTCTCTCTCATTCACACACACCACAGCAGCCCTCAGGCGACAGTGGTTAGCAGTTGTGGGCTTTTAAAGCTCTCAGTGGCTTTCTTTAGCTCTTTTTGTCTCTATTGAACATGGACTTTATTGATAGTGGCACACACACACACACATACAGTGTCTTGTTTTAATGCCCATGAGCTGTCTTGTGCTCTAAGAGGACTATTTATGTGTCATGGCTGAGTTGTAATTTTGTAATCTTTGAAGCCTGATTGAAGTTGTTGAGTGATTTCTTATTTCTCTTGTATTGTGTGCACTCCACTGAGTGAGATTTAAGCAAATCAAAGCTGCACAGGCAAGATTTTTGGCGTCTTATCAGCTTCAATCACAGAGTAGAGCTGCAGTCATACCCACCAGTTGATTTGTGGCTGCTGGTGTTGATTTCCCTCATGCTGCCATGTGGGGCTGCCAGTGTGCAAAGCTACAAGCTGCAGCTGTAAGTGACCTGCTGTCTCTGTCTGCAGAGTACACCATGTGACAGTAATGTAATAATGCTGTGCTACTTTTACTGAGCCTAGTTTGGAGCCTTATAACAAATATGGAAATTCATTGTGTCAAAGTGTATTTATAAGATCTGTGGATGCCCAGGTGATAATCATATGCTCAGTTAAGTGTATTTTCATTTCAGTCATTGCAGTTCTCTTTTTATCTTTTGAAAACAAGTGGCTGCTTGAAATGTCTGTTGGAGGAAGAAAAAAAAGAGGAAGCTCTCGCCAAGTGTTACTCTAGTGCTCTTCATACTGCATCAAGTGGCCACTTGGACTTTTCTTAAAGGTGCAGTGTGTAAGATTTAGTGGCATCTAGAGGAATGGACTTGGTAGAAATGGATTATAATCTTCATTAGTATGCTTTAATTAGTGTGTAATCACCTGAAAATAAGAATTGTTTTTTTTTTTACATATACATTTTTCATGATTTGTGGTCACTGTATGTTCTCCTACACATTTGGAAGGAGAGAGGCAGGGGAGGGGTATTCAGTTGGTTGCATTCTACAACCTCACCATTAGATGTCACTAAATCATATACACTGCACCTTTAAGAGTAAAGTATATGATTTATGATTTTCATGTCTACCAAGTCATTTCAGGTTTCCTTGGTAACAACTTCAATATACACTCAGCTGCCAGTTTTAGGTCAATGTAACTAAAATGAATACTGTCCAATAAAACAGCCCTGAATATCTTTATATATTATACATTATATCATGAAGGATATGATGTTCAGTGTTTACAGACACCGTTTCTAACTTCATGCTCGTTTCTGATACTGTGGTTGGTGTTCAGTTGTATTGTGTTCTTCTAATATTATATCTACCCTTTCACACCCTGAAATACAAGGGGTACACAACATATTCAAAATAAAGCCTCAGTGTAACCTAATACAAAACAATAGCACCATAGTCTACAGTCTCCAAGATGACCATAACGTTGAGTCAGCACCTCTCTAAAGTCATTTCTATAAAAACCTTTCATAAATGTAGGATGATTTATTTGAGAGCTGGCATTAGCTTTAACAAAGTAGACCTAATAAACTGCCAACTTAGTGTTTTGAAGGTCAAAAACTGCCTAATATTTACAGCAAACAGAAAAATAGCAGTCCAGAAGCATAATATCAGAAAGCAAATGCAGGATGAAAAAGAAATGAGACTAGCAGGTGATTATAAAGTTTATTCTTGACTTTGGGCTTCTAACTGTCATTTAAAGCCAGCTAAACTGTAAATGTGATTAAACGGCTAAGCTGTGTGAGTAGTGTGAGTGTGTTTGTGTAAAACAAAGATGTCTTTTCACGAGGCGTCTGGGTTTGGATGAATAGCCTTAATATGGCACCTGCCACTGAGAGATGAAGAGAGAAGACGTGTGTTTGTGTGTGTGTGTGTGTGGGGGGGGGGGGGGGGTTGTGTGTGAGAGAGAGAGGCGGGCCTTTTTGGTCTACAGCCTTTCATCACATCTAACCTTGATATGTATCATCTCTGTCACTCTTTCATTCAAATGGAAACCCAGAGAGGGGCGAGAGACCAGAGTAAATAATGATGGAGGATGCAAGCGAGGAAGCAAGGACGGGAGGGAGAGAGTGAGGGAGCGAGCGCTGGAGAGATTATTCAAATCCCACCCACTCCCCCTCCTCCCCTGCAGCATCCCTCCCTCCCTCTGCGTGTGTGTGTGTGTGTGCTAGGTTCACAGAGCTTTAGAAACGGCAGTGAAATAGAAGGAGTGTGTAGATGCTAGTCTTTGTCCAGCCATCAAGTGTTTGTGTTGAGAGCTACATTTCTGTTTCGGTACGCACACACACACACACACACCTTCGTAGTGTGTGTCAGTGGGACAGATCGGTGTGTGTTGTGTGTAGCAGCAGAAGCGGACTACTAATCATCAGCAGCAGCAGCAACGTTGAGGATTTTCTCTCCTCCCTCCTTCTCTCACACTCACACGAGTACTACCTCTCTCATTCCTTCTCGTTTTCTCTCTCCATCTTTTATCGCTGGATGATTCACTACCACCTGGACGACGGTAGAACACACAGCTTTTTTTTTTTTTGGCGCCATTTTCTCTTTTATTGGCTGGGTTACAGACCTAATTTCTCCTGTTTTGTTCTAATTTTTTTTTTGTCATCACGACTCACGGCTCGGAATCAGTGAAGGACAGCTAGCAGCTTAACGGATCCCCCCCCCCCCCCTCTTCTTTTACTCTTGTTTTTTTTTTTTGAATGCCTCTGTTTTCTAGTGAGTCAAAAGCTTGAATTCAAAGTCTGATTCTTTTTCCTGACCTTCACATGGCAGCGACAATCTCTACGTTTTTTCTTTCTCTCCCTTGCGGAATAATTTTCACTCATTTCTGGACTTAAAGAAGAAAAGAGGAAAATTTTGATAACATTTTATAAAATTATACTGGAAGATTGCTGAAGAAAACAGAATATGAGTATACTGGAAACAGCTTTATAATTACAAAAAGAGGTAATTTCCCAAAACAGGTGACGACAGAAAACAGGAGAGAGGGGCAACCCCAGAAAAATCCAGGTCAATATTTCCAGCAACTGAGGACTTTGCAAGAGTCCACAAAAGCAGACACAGTGCTGAAAGTTTTAGTCAAACTCTTCCAAAAAAAAAGACTTGAAACTAGACAAAACAAATCTTCCATCTTTCGCCTGAGGAACATTGCACCGTACTGGCGGACCAGCAGAGACGATGTTATGGTCTCCCAGATTATCGCTGTCCAACTTCCACGTGAAGCTGACGGCCAAAGGACTTTTCCGAAACCTCCAGCTGCTGTCGGGATGCAGGAAGAACACTGTGGTCTTCCACGCAGGTCTGGAGACACCGCCGTCCTCCCACCATGTTGTTCCTTCATCTCACCATCACTCAGCGTTCCATTGATAACCACAGCGTGTCATGAACCTCCAAACACCATCTGTGACCCCTTTTTTTTGTTTTTTTTAGAAATTAGAAAAAGTTGACTTTAAAAAAAGAGAAGACATTAACCTTCACATCCATCCACCCCTCCACCCATTTCCTATCACCCCCTTCTTTGCCATGTGCTGCTATGCAGTTTCATACCCTGCGCCCCTTTCTTTTTTTTTTTTTTTTTTTGGTCATCCACCATAGATACACATGGCAGGGTTGGGTTTAAATGGGATGCTACCACACCCTAGCATAATGTTTGCTACTTCCCATTGATTGGTTGCCCCTACTAAATGTTTTCTAAATGTCTGGAAGCTAATGTAACATCATTAGCAGGTGTACCAACCCACCGCCAAAAAAAAACACCCGCTGGGCCTTGTGTATTTATTTTCCTTACCATAATTAAATAAAATGTTTCCATATTACTCTTTTCTTTATGTTCTACTCTTCCTCATTTTCCACTTTGTCTGATGGGTGAATTTGCCTTTGACTATTGTGTAGTTATCAGTTTGTTTTTTAGTTCAATCTTTAGTCATGGGATTCCAAAACCTGACTCCAGATAAGCCTCATAGGCCAATTCACCCTCCTCCTCCTCCTCCTCCTCCTCCTCCTCCTCCTCCCTCTCCTCCCTCAGCTCTTTCTGTTTCCCGCATGGCGCTGGTAGCCATTGTTGCCTCCGTCCCTCTCTCTCCGCTGTGGGGCTTTCAGTGTTGTGTACTCCGGCTACCGCAGCCCGCCACGGATGTATAGGGTTACAATAGGGCCGTCAGAGTCTCAACACTAGTGTGTGTGTGTGTGTGTGTGTGTGTGTGTGTGTGTGTGTGTGTGTAAGCTTTCTGCACGAGTGCCTCAGCAGTGGCGTGATGAATAGCCATGGCTACCGGCTTCTTTTTAGCTTGCGATACCCACGCCTAGAGGGGCAAGCCACCACGTGACTCACACACATACACAAACCAGAAATAGCCAAGGACGCATCTGGCTTTTACTTATTCAACCATTACAAGCTTGCCATTTGTGCAAAGTGTGTCTCCTGCGTAGAGCAGCAGAGAATGTTTACTCTACTGTTAATTCTGTTTCTTCTTTTACACTCAAAAAAAAAAAAAAAAAAGAGTATTATACAACCAGGTTTCTATGAACATTGGTTGTTTGTGATGGGGAAAAATAGTGAGATAGAGAGGAGGTCATCATGAACTAGCTTAGCCTGCTAAGTTAGCAAGACACAACAGTAGCATAATTCTTGTTTGTGAGAGGATGTCATGAATTAGCTTAGCCTGTTAAGTTAGCAAGATGCAATGTTAGCGTTGTTTTGACTGTTTTTAGCTTTGTAATCTTAACTAAATCAATAATAAAAAGCAGCTGCAGAGTATAAAACAATAGGTTTATATGAATATTGGTTGTTTGTGATAGGAAAAATGAGTAAGGCAGAGGATGTCATCAAGTTTAAACTGCTAAGTTAGCAAGAGTCAACAGTAGCATAATGCTCTGGAACTGTTATGTTTAATGTTGGCATTACTTTGACTGTTTTTAGTTCTATAATCTTGGCAGAACACAAAATAAAGCAGTGGTAAGGCGAGTAGAGCAAAATATTCAACTAAATCAATAATAAAAGCAGCTGCAGAGTATTATACAACCAGGTTTTTATGAATATTTGTTGATGGGACAAATTAGTCAGAGAGGATGTCAACATGAACTAGCTTAGCCTGCTAAGCTAAAGACACAACGGTAGCATAATGTCACAGAATGAACTTTCATGTTCAGTGTTAGCATTGCTTTGACTTTTGGTTCTCTGCTGTAATGTCAGCTGAACACAAAATAAAGCAGCGGTAAGGAAAGTAGAGCAAAATATTTGACTAAATCAATAAAGCTGCTTTTTTAAAACTTTGCACGTGGTCATATCAGAGGCTTAAGTCAAAAACATGATCCACTGCCAGCTGTTTCTAATCAGAATTCAGTTTAGTGGCAATACAGAATATAAAATCACGTGTGTGATGCACTCATAAAATTGATTAAAAGAGGAGGAGCTGTAAACAGGCAGAGACGAGATAATCCTCCAAACACACCAGAGAGTTGGAACATTCATACATTTTAGCTTTGTTTGCAGAGAGATAAGAAGCTAACAGTAGATTTGCCCAGTTTAGCTTCATCAGCTTCACATGGTTTTGACTTGTGTGTTTGCCAGTATCATCAGGCCAGCAGGCTCACTCTGACACATACATTTCTGTCATGTGTCTCAGTAATTCCATCATCATCTTTGATAAATCATCTTGATCCATTTACTCTGCAAGAGTGTTTTTTCATGCTCAGTAACAAATTATCTACTAATCAGCTCATGTTCTGTGGCCAGTGGTTTTTCTGATTTTTGTAGTTTTTTGCTCATAAGAACGTGCTCATCCTCCTCACCATCGTGTTGTTTCTCTGTGACTCACACCGTGTGTATTCTTACCAGCCCATCTGAGCCCAGCAGCACGTGTTTGGCTGCTACTGTGTTTTCTCAGTCTTGAGCTCCACAGACCCACTTCCCTGCTGCCTGCCTGCCTGCCATCGCCCTCAAATGTAGGTTAGAGCAGGCTTTAGTCACCACATGTGCGCGTGTGCACACACACACACACTCCGCAGAGACACGTGTGCATGCTTGCACAGTGGTTCAGTTGAGGCTGTCCAATCGGGCAAGCTTTAATCTGATGTGGAGGGTTTTTTTTCCTAATGTGGTGGCAGATGAGGGCATTAGAGGCTGTATCTGCTGGACTGTAATATTTTCCAGGCTCAGCAGAGATCTACAGTACATTTTCAGCTGCAGTGTTCTCTAATTGTAAAAAAAAAAATGGGTAGAGATGTTCTCTTTTTGGAGAATATTAAGGACATTAATTTCAGTTTATCTTTTATCCACATCTGGAGCTGCAGCTGATCTACAAACCTCATTTGAAATGAGTAACAGTTGTTTTTTACAGTCTCTGGAAGCCGAAATCCTTTTACGTTTCAGTCTAAAACAGCCAGCGGTTGAAGTGGTTTAAATGATCTGTGCATTAATGTTACTGCGGTTGTTTAACCTCTTCCTTTAATGAGGAGCAGGCTATCATTTTCATAGAGAATTTCTATTTCAATCCTCTTTTTCTTTTTACTCAACATGTGGTTTGTGATTTTTTAAATAGACTTCAGTTTCTCTCAGTGGGACGTCACTTTGCCACTGAAGTGGTTTGGCTCACCTATATGATGATGACAATCATTCAGAGTTTGGTTGTAGGCTCAGTTTGACTGCTTAGATATTGTCCACAGCAGGGTTACCCATTCATGAGGTCATACAGAGCCACTGGCTGCCTTTCTGTCCAACTGCCAAGTCAATTTGCAGCAATCCTTTGAAATGTTGGTATAAATAAAGTGCGTTTCTATCATTAATTTAAAAAGAAAAAAAATAATGAAAAGTGTTGTTTGGATTCTGTTAATGTTTTCCAGTTCAAGATTGTTAAAAAATCAGTTGAAGAAGCTTCTTTCACTGTTGAAGGTAGACATGTAACAGTTTATTCTGCAGATAATACAGTGCGGCTGTTTAAAATTCAGTACATGATATGCATTAATATATTTGGATAAAAACCAGACCTATAGTCACACAGATTGTACTGAGATGTCTCTGTTTCTACTCTATTCAACATCCTTTGTGGAGCTGAGAAATGCAGTGAAGTAGAAGAGTAAAAACATCCAGCTGTCTGTCTCTCTCTCTGATCATACTGGATGACATGAGTGATGGAGGGGGGAGGGCGCAAAAATGATCACAGGTTGTTGCTAGGTAACCAGATGGCTTAGTTTGCTGTAAACAGGTCATATAGTGGACATATGCTCACATGCTTGTTTCCATAGCAACACATGGGAGCTGAATCTCAAGTGTGGAGATGATAAAAATGTATTGATCCAATCATCTCAAACACCTGCTGTCAGTTTGATCTGGTTTTCAGCAGTTGTACAGTTAGGTTCCTCATCATTAGACATATGTGGTGCAGTAAATACTTTCTCTGGGGATGAATCTCATCATAAAGCCACAAATCAGTGCATGTTTACTCACAGCTCTACCTGCTGCTGGTTGGGCTGTGTAGTTTCACAACAGTGTTTGTCTACAGCCTTCGTGTGGCTTTGTGCAGTTCCAAATGTACAAACTATATAAAAGTAAAGATTGATTTTGAGATTATATTATAAAATAGTCTTGTCTGATATGAACCCGACCACTAGAGGGCAGTGAAACATCTACATAGTTACATATTCAGTGTTTCATCATCGTAGTTGGAAGCTTGTCTCTGTATCTACAACAGTTTTAATTTGTTTAAGTTGCTTGTGATTGATTGGTGATTGGAATTTAAACTCATTAGTTTGAAATCACCTGATCACAGCAAAAACCTGTGGAATCCAACCTCTTTTGGAATCTTCTTTTTTTTTTGAATCCTTCAGGTTAGATTATATTTTTTCTCATTTCATCTGAATGCATCAGATTAAGGAGATCAGGATCATACTACAACTACCTGTAGTGTTTGTGTGCTGTCCCCGTTTTTCCACTTTGCGAGGCCTGACACACTTTTTTGTCCCGCAAACACACATATGCAGTAATCCGGTGCTAATCTGTCTCCAAGGTGGCGGCGGTGTTTGATTTGTCCAACACCACGTGGCTCAGCAGTAAGCTCACAGTTTTCTGCCTCCACTTGATCTGTTGATGGAGGATTTGTCTGAGCCTGTGTTAATGACGGGGCTTATTAAAGATGGACCCACACAACATCTTAATCTAATCAAGACCCGATGTTGCCAAGAGCCACTTCTTTTACTGATTTTTGGCATCTGTGCCTTCATCACACAACATATTATTCCTGTGTGTGTGTTCAGATGTAGTTCAGATATTAATAGAAGCATTTCAGGACATTCAGGATGTTGCCTTCCCCTCCCACTCCCACTCCTCCTCCACCTCCCCTTTTTATTCCTTTACTCAACCAACCAATCAACCAATCCCTAGCTGGTTTCCCCTTAATGGTGACTGATGCTCTGATTCAGTACACAGCAGGATCCCTATACTGTGATCATGAGAGTGGTACACAAGATGACTGACGTAATAATCCTACTTATCATTTGTGATGTAGAGCTGGAAATTAAAGCAGTTGCCATACACTGCTTAAAAAAGAAAATATATTAGTATCATGAATGATTGAAGCTATTTCCGACAGTTCCTACAATATCTTACTGAGCTGCTTAAAATCCAGCCAGAGGTAGCATATGTTATGGAGGTCATCTCCATGTGTACTGAACAGGACTCTCATGACACAGCAGGAATGTGTCCTTTTTACGTGACGTGCATGCTAACGGTGTTGTTTCTCTCTCAGTCTGGGCTCAGCAGCTCTGCATGACTGCCTGGCAGACTCCAGGTACACACCTGCCTCACCAGCACTCAAACCCACCACCTGTAACAACAACAAGCTGCTATTCACACACAACATTTCCAAACACTCACAGATGACATGTGTCGCTGGTTGATGCCAATTATCAGCAGCTCCCTCTCACTTATTAGAGTTTTTAAATGGAATACAAAACAAAGGGAAATGACATCTTGATTGAAGTGAATATGAATGTCCTCAACAGGCAGTCTATTTCCCATGATTCCAATGGAATTTACATTGGTTGACACACGTTTCCC